>NW_024750713.1:677500-852500 GCF_018991925.1 Homarus americanus
ATTACACAGCCCTCCCAGGCACACGAGGCCCTCCCAGGTACACCGAGGCCCTCCCAGGTACACCCAGCCCACCCAGGTACACCCACACCCACCTACACAAGGGCAGGGCATCACGTCATACACCTCAGGTTCAGCTGGAGTGTGTTGTTGTCATGTTTACACCTGTTACACCTGTATAAACATAAATTAAGTTAATTACCTTCATAAATGTTTGTTTCTTTGTTATACTGAAATGATAATTTTTGCTAAAACTCCTACAATATTTGATTTGTTGTTGTTGTTGTTGAAGTTGTTGTTGTTGTTGTATTGTAAATGTATTTGAATTGTATTTGTTTTATTGTTGTATTGTAATTGTTGTTGTTGTATTGTTTTTGTATTGTTGTTGTAATTGTTGTTGTTGTTGTTGTTATAGATTAATTTTATTTCACGAGAGCCACTGTAATTGTTGAACAGAGAACTTAAGGTGAAAAGTGAGTTAATGTTTCTCTCTCTCTCTCTCTCTCTCTCTCTCTCTTGTAACTACTACTACACACACCCTCCCTATACCCCCTACACCACACTACACCACACCGACTACCACCTTTACTACCACACAAATCTTATCTCACCTAGAATAGTTGTATAAGTGTCCACTACAGGACCTTTATGGTCACTCCCTGGTGCTCTGTTTACCCCGAGTGTCCACGTTTTTCCCCCGGGGCACAGGGGTCACCGAGGTTGGGTCTTCTGGTCAATACTAAGGTCAGGTTAGGTCAGGTTAGATTTGGTCAGATCTTCCAGGTTAATAAGGAGTCTGCAATAGGCCGGTTGGCCTGTGCATGGCAGCTCCTGTCGAGAGTTACTACCACTCTCTATCATCCATGAATCTATCTAGCCTCCTTTTGAAACTTTCCAGAGTTCCCGCACTTACTACAAAGTTGCTAAGCTTGTTCCCCTCGTCCAACAATTTGCAGAACCAGTTCCTTCCTATCTCCTCCTAAACCTAAACGTATCCAACTTAAATCCGTTGCTCCGAGTCCTATCCTGCTCGGATATATGAACTTTATCTATATCCCCTTTATTGATTCCTTTCACCCACTTGAATACTTCTATCATATCTCCCCGCACTTCGTCTTTCTAGGGGATGCAAGTTTAGTTTTTAATCTGTCTTGATATGAAAGGTTTCTAAGTCCCGAATCATTTTCGTCATTTTTCGCTCCACCGACCTAGTGAATTTATATCCATTCTATAATAGAACTGAACAGCATAATCGAGGTGCGGCCTGACTAGCGCAAGATATAGTTGCAATAAGACCTCTGCACTCTTGTTACTTACACTTCTAGATATAATACTATGTCTTATTTCGAACATTAACGCACTGTTTTCAGCCGTAGGTCCGGCTACAAATACCCCTAAGGTAAAATAAACTAAGTGTCTAATCTTCAGGTAAACCAGAAACAAATTATTGGCACATATTTTAAAAGATATTTCAGGCAATAATATAATATGTGTTGTTGAGTCATGTAGGTAATAACCCCACCTGAGTATAAACACGAGTGAAGAGAATTCAGTAAACCAGCGCTCCAGCAGCACTTAATTACGGAACAGCGGCCCTGTTAAGGTTGTAATAATCCTGTGGTGGTTGTGGCAGCAGGTGTGGGGGAGGTACGAAGCCTTATGCTGTAGATGCCTTGTTAATTAAAAAGAGTGTAGTTATTGTTTTTAAGAGTAGGTTTAGGTTAGGTTTGGTTTGTTAGAGTACCAACCACAACAGCAAATCCCTCACCTCTTTAACCTGTGACAACAACTGTATTACCTGACCAGTACCCCTCGCCCAAGTCCTCCACTCTGGACAACACAGACAGACACAGACAGACAGACACACAATAGAGTGTTATATGAGCCCCGAGGTGAAGGCTTGGCTGCCACAGTAACCGGCCCAGGTACTAATTCCATCCAGGTTAATAAGGGAGAGTTAATTATCAGAGCCAGGTGGTCCAGGTGGGCTGCAGTCTCTTGCTGGTAATGAAATGAAGGTTTGAGGGGGGATGTTGCCTGCTGGGTGTTGCCTGCTGGGTGTTGCCTGCTGGGTGTTGCCTGCTGGGTGTGCTTCACTGGGTGTTGCCCAATTGTGGGTTTGTTGGGTGTTGCCTGTTGTGTTGCCTGCTGGGTGTTGCCTGCTGGTGTTGCCTGCTGGGTGTTGCCTGCTGGGTGTTGCCTACTGGGTGTTGCCTACTGGGTGTTGCCTATCAGGTTTGTTGGGTGTTGCCCTGTTGGGTGTTGCCTGTTGCGTTGCCTGCTGGGTGTTGCCTGTTGTGTTGCCTGTTGGGTGTTGCCTGCTGGGTGCTGGCCGTTGGTGCTGGTGTTGCCTGCTGGTGTTGCCTGCTGGTGTTGCTCTGTTGTTGCCTGTTGGGTGTTGCCTGCTGGGTGTTGCCTGTTGGGTGTTGCCTGTTGGGTGTTGCCTGCTGGGTGTTGCCTGCTGTGTTGCCTGCTGGGTGTTGCTTGCTGGGTGTTGCCTGCTGGTGTTGCCTGTTGTGTTGCCTGTTGGGTGTTGCCTGCTGGGTGTTGCCTGCTGGGTGTTGCCTGTCGGATGCTGCTTTATTTACTCATTATTCTCCTCATTTCCCCATCATGCCCCCATACCCCCTCCCCCTCCCGGCCCCATACCCTCCCGCCCCCATACTCCCCTCCCGCCCCCATACCCCTCCTCCCCCCATACCCTCCCCTACTGCCCACATATGGCAAGATCAGCTGAGTCACGCCCTTGTGATTGTCCTGTTAAGCTGACCACACACTGAGGTGATTAAAGGTACGGTAGGTATTTGAAGGCACGGTAGGTAATTTAAGGGACGGTAGGTAATTTAAGGGACGGTAGGTGATTGAAGGCCAACAGGTGATTGGAATTAGATACACCTGCCTGGAACACATTAAATAACAACAACATTCGTCACCACACCTGGGCCACTCACCTGTATTTTCCCCTCAAAGGTTTAATTAAATCACCTCGGGCAACAACCCAACCACCTGTCAAGTTACCGTCTAAATTACTCTTAACGGTTCCTGAGGTATTTACACAGACAGACAGAGACAGACAGAGAGAGAAAGTGACGGGAATAAACACAAATGACTTCGAGTTTCGTTTTGAATTTAGATCTTTATGTGTGTGTGTGTGTGTGTGTGTGTGTGTGTGTGTGTGTGTGTGTGTGTGTGTGTGTGTGTGTGTGTGTGTGGTTCGTTCTGCATCATCTGTCTTCTCTCTATATGTACCATGAGTGACGTCAGAGGTCAAGGAGGGAAAGGTGCAGAAGTAGGAGGGTTGTTAGGGAGAGAAGGGGTGGTGGGGGTTAACCATGACTTGTTCTGACTTTAAAGACCAAAGGGTCACAGTCATATCAACACCTGTCCCACCTGTAGACCTTACCTAAATGAGCATCATTACAGGTGTATCTGAACAGGTGAGGTGATGAACAATTGGGAAAAAATCTTACCTGTTGTTATTTTTGTGTTTTTAGTAGAAGGTGTGTTATCACTGTCGCTTGTTCCGTCGTAAAGAGTTAGGTCTCTCTCTCTCTCTCGGCTGTACGTCAACAAAGACTAGGATGAGTGATGGTCATAGTTGATGGAGCCACCACGACCTCCAGCCGACCAAACATTCCTTCTTTCTCCTTTTTCCTTCCCTCCCTCCCTCCTTCCTTCCCTCTCACCCTCACCCAACCATCTTTTTATCTCTCCTCCTCCTCCTCTCCTCCTCTTCTTCCTAACTCACTCCTCCTCTCTCCCACCTCTCCCACCCTCCTCCTCATTCATGCATACATCAGCCCCATTTATGCCTTAACTTTGCACCTGTACGAACCCCCCGCCAAGGTAATCAACACCTGTCCTCTCACTGTGTTGAAGATGAAAACCTGTGTGTGTGTGTGTGTGTGTGTGTGTGTGTGTGTGTGTGTCTGTGTGTGTGTGTGTGTGTGTGTGTGTGTGTGTGTGTGTGTGTGTGTGTGTGTGTGTGTGTGTGTGTGTGTGTGTGTGTGTGTGTGTGTGTGTGTGTGTGTGTGTGTGTGTGTGTGTGTGCGTGTGTCGTGTATATATATATTTTCCTACCTGAAAGTAAAAATTAAAGACCAAAATATAAAGTGAGACATAGACAGACAGACAGATAGACAGATAGATAGACAGATAGACAGACAGATAGATAGATAGATAGACAGATAGAGAGACAGAGAAACAGAGAGATAGAGGAAAATAAGTAGAAGGGGAGGAGGAGGAGGATGAGAGGAAAACTTTTTGTGTTTGGTTTTTCCTCGTCTCTAAGTCTGTTGTGTTTCATTTTGTCGACTTTTTGTTTTATAAATATAGTGGTGATGCTTGACGTCTCCTGGCTGGCATGTGAGGGGCGTCCCTGGCTGGCATGTGAGGGCGTCTCCTGGCTGGCATGTGAGGGGCGTCTCCTGGCTGGCATGAGAGGGCGTCTCCAGCTGGCATGTGAGGGGCGTCTCCTGGCTGGTGCGTGAGGGGCGTCTCTGGCTGGCATGTGAGGGGCGTCTCCTGGCTGGCATGTGAGGGTTCCGATTGGCTTGTGAGTGTCGTCCTGGCTGGCTTTAAGGCGTCTCCTGGCTGGCTTGTGAGTGTCGTCTCCTGGCTGGCTTGTAAGGGGCGTCTCCTGCTGGCTTGTGAGTGTCAGCTCCTGGCTGGCTTGTGTGACCAGTGTGTGGATGGTACTGTTGACTTATTGCCTGTTGATGAAAATGCTATCGATTAATTGCCGGAAGATCTCTAGTGTGACCGTTCTGTCATGACCAACGGCGCCACGATCTTATTAATTATTACCAGAATGAAGATTTTTTTCTCTCTCTCCCCATGCACGCCACCTGCCTCTTACTCTCCCTGCCTCCCTCTTTCTTCACCCTTCCCTGCCTCCTCTCCCTCCTCACCTCCCCCACCCACCTCTTTCCCCTTCTCCCGCATGCCTCCTCTTTCTTCCTGCCCTTCTCCACCACTCTCCTTTCTCTTACCCTCCTCATCGTCCTCCCCACCTCCCCTCATATACACTGCACCAACTAGGGTCACAAAGGTCACTTGCCCCTGAGGCTTCGTTTGTTTCAACCCTCTCGTGTATTGACCTCAGTAGTGGCTGGCGGGGAGACACCACTTTTGTCTAATAATAATAATGGGAAACAGCTTACGTATGTATGTATGTATGTATGTATGTATGTATGTATGTATGTATGTATGTATGTATGTATATAATATAATGTGGTATAGTAACCTCATACAATACACAGTGGTCTATTATATTCGTTTGGTTATATCCAGCTGGTGTTATAGGGTGTAGTGTAGTGTAGTGTAGTGTAGTGTAGTGTAGTGTGTAGTGTAGTGTAGTGTATGGTGTAGTGTAGTGTAGTGGTAGTGGTGTGTAGTGTAGTGTAGTGTAGTGTAGTAGTAGTGTAGTGTAGTGTAGTGTAGTGTAGTGTAGTGTAGTGTAGTGTAGTGTAGTGTATATCTTGCCATTAAATCCCAGACGTATTCTGACGCTAATCTCTTACCTGTAATCCGACTCCATGATGCGCTAATTGAGTTACACTGTGAAGGTTGTAAGCTGTGTAGTTGGGTGTAGATGAGGAAGATGGAGTGGAGGAGATAAAGGAGGAACTGGGGTGTGGGGAAGAGAATTGAATTAATGATCATAAAACTGTTACTATTACTACTATTGATACTACTACTACTACTAATACTACTACTAATATAATAATAATAATAAAAATAATAAAAATAATATAATACATCTACCCAAAGTATGCAAATAAAATTCATAATGGTTTGTTTTCCGTATGCAAATTTTAAGGACTTATTAAAACTCAAAGGTAAAACTGTATATATTTTTTTCTCCATCAGACGATGAAACAAACACACACACACACACACACACACACACCTTTAGTACACGTAAATCAGGAGACATCGGGAAATAATATAACAATTAAGAAAGTGATCCTCAAGGTAGCATTGTATTAGAGGTGTGTGTGTGTGTGTGTGTGTGTGTGTGTGTGTGTGTGTGTGTGTGTGTGTGTGTGTGTGTGTGTGTGTGTGTTTCGCTTCTCATCTTTCCCTGCGTCCGCCCTTTATGCCCCCTCTCCTCTTTTCCTCTATACTCCTCCTCTCCTCCATAACCTCAGAGTAGGGGTTTTACCTCCCACCCTCCATCTCCCCTGGTCTTTGAAGTTGGTCTTTACTACACAGGTGTCCCTCTGTAGATTATGGACACAGGGTCTTGCTTGGTCTTTCTTTTTCTCTCCCTCCTCCTCCCTGCAACACCCCTCCTCCTCCCTTGCAACACCCCTTTCTCCTTGCAACACCCTCCCTTCCCTTGCAACACCCTCCTCCTCACTTGGCAACACCCTTCCCTCACTTGCAACACCCTCCTCCCTCCCTGCAACACCTCCTCTGCAACACCCTCTCTTCCCTTGCAACACCTCCCTCCCTTGCAACACGACACACACACACGGCGAGAGGTCATTTAGAGAATAACAATGACAACAGTTATAGAGGAAGTGAGTGTTACCTAAGACACCTGTCAGCACTGGGCCACACCTGTCAGCACTGGCCACACTCTGTCAGCATGGGCCGCACCTGTCAGCATGGGCCGCACCTGTCAGCACGGGCCGCAACTGTCAGCAGGGCCACAACTCAGGCAGTTTAAGGAATTAGATTAAGTAAAATGGCCTTCACACAGAAACAACAACAGCTATAAATGGCGTACTCTATAATAACAATAATAACAATAATAACAATAATAACAATAATAACAACAATAATAATAATAACAATAATAATAACGTCACTGTCAATACACTTCAGCTACACATGTACACCTACACCCTCACATCTTCTCAACAAAACCCGGATATAATTGACAAAATAGGCGAAATCAACATAACAATCCCCTAAGACCTGTACAGTACACCAGGTGAGGCGAGTGTTAATGAGGTCTTGGCTTATATTACCTGTCTGTAGTCCGCTGTGAGTGAGCTGGTAAGGCCTGTGACGCGAACTATGAGACTCTACATTATCACACTCAAACTGGATGTATATGTGGATGTGTATGTGGATGTGTGGTGTGTATGTGGATGGTTGGGTGGCTGGGAGAAGGTGTTAGGCCATGTAGTGGTTGGTCAAGGTCTGTATCTCGTGTGTGTGTGTGTGTGTTGGTGATGGGGCGTGACGTGGTGGTGTTGAGGGTGGTGATTGATGTTGGAGGTTGAAGAGAGACACTTCACTCTCCCTCATCCTCGCCCACACCCGCGACTGTTGTGATAGTAAAAATACTTGGCTTCTGTGTGTGTGTGTGTGTGTGTGTGTGTGTGTGTGTCTCAATGGATGGCGGAGAACGATGGCGCCTTGCCCGACTCTTACTCTTTTCTTCTCCTCCCTCTTCCTTGTCCTTCTTTCTCTTCTTCTCTTCCCTTTCGTCCTCTCCTCCTCAATCTTCTTTCTTCTTGTTGTACTACCCTCTTTCCACCCTTCCTCCTCCTTCCCCTCATCTCATTATCTGTTTATCTTTTGTTATTATCCACATTTTATTATTATTTTTATTTTTTATTCTGGTGTTCCATTTCTCTCTCTCTCTCTCTCTCTCCTTCTCAGGACTGGCTAGCCCTAGGACTACCCAAGCGTGAATTTGTTTCAGGTGCAGAAGCTGTGTAATACTCCCTTTGGTAAATTAGGTTCGAAACATCACTTAATCTTTTAGGTTATTGTTTTTATAAATGTAAAATTTTAACAGTTAATATTTCGATGTTTTAATGTTGCTTGTTAATTTATTTGTTCGTAAAGCCATTTAATTAACTCAATGGTGTATTTTATTTTATTTGTCATATTGATTTTTTAATGAATCTACTACCCTGAGGAGAGGCAATAGTAGTAGTAGTAGTAGTAGTAGTAGTAGTAGTAGTATATTTGTGTATTCAATAATAAATTAATACATTCTAAACTTATTATATTACCAATAAAAACCCTCAAATACCACAAAATATCAAAATAAACCCGAATATATCCTAAAATTACTCATCATAAACAAAAAAAAACACGTCGACAAAATATAACTCATAATGGAAACTCCTGTTAATATTACCTAACACACGAGAAGTGAATTACTGCCAAAGGTCAAGAGAAGGTGGAATATGGCGGGTATTATGCTTTGTTTACTAATATCAACCTCCTCTTAGGGAAATGTCAGGTTGGAAATGTCAGTGAGGATTGAGGGAGGGAAAAGGTTAACAGATATTATATAAATGTCAAATAGTTTAAGTTTGTGATGTGAAGTACTTAATGGACGTGTAGAAGAACGTGTTATTGTTGGTATATAGTGTAGTTTATTATTGTTATTATTGTTATTATTGTTATTATTATTATTATTATTATTATTATTATTATTATTATTATTATTATTATTATTATTATTAGTGTTATTATTATTAGTAGTAGTAGTGTAGTAATAGTAGTAATTGTATTAGTTGTAGTAGTAGTACAGTAGTATTAGTAGTAGTAGTGTTGGTAGTAGCAAGTCATAATTGTAACAACATTAAACGGATAAAATATTTGCTGCATATTAAAATTAAATACATTAATTAGGTAATAAATATCTCGGGTATAAAACGACTTCAACACATAAATACATACATATATACATACATACATACATACATACATACATACATACATACATATACATACATACATACATACATACATACCACGCAGGTCTTCTAGTTGAAATTAATAGATCCGGACGTAAGAGAAATGTTTATAGTAAATTACGTCAGGTATTCTCTCCATTCTTGGCTCCTACATGCCACAAGTCTTTCCTCCCTCTCTCCCTCCTCCTCCTCCCTCCCTCTCTCTCCTCCTCCCTCCTCTCTATCCCTCTCTCCGTCCCTCCTATTGGTTGAATGTCTTGGTGTTCTGTGTGGCGGGAGACTCGTATATTTAGCCAATATAAACACAAATATCCTGACGCGTCTGCCAAAGATTTAACCCAGGGGACGAAGCCAGAGAGTATCTTGTGATCTTTACTATTGTCCCAGAGAGCCTTAAAGTTCTTCGTGTTTACGCTTTTGAAGTTTAGCAGAGGGGGAGGGAGGAAGGAGGTGGGGGGTGTAGGTGATAGAGGGAAGGGGAAGGGGGAGGAGGTGGGGAAAGGAGGCGGGAGTTAGGGGTAAAGGGGCTTCATAGTTTTGCTAGTCTCTTGATACTACGACCACTGCTGCCGCTTCTTCTATTTAACTATTTCATGTTACTAGTACTATCACGGCTATTATTACTACTCGTGAGAATTCTTCCGCCAGTACAATGACCACAGGTATATGTCCTCCACCTGCCTCAACTTCTACTTCATTATACAGCTGTTACCGTATTTGTTATTGTAGCTAGTGGGACTATATTACTGTCATAGCCCCCGTACCTACTACTACTACTACTACTACTACTACTACTACTACTACTATTTAAGGTATATAAGATAAAAACAACATTAACCATAAACGTTAACTAAAATGTCTTATAATTTAAGAATTTTAAAAACGTTTTACAATAAGGAAACTGTTGAGTGTGGTGCAGTGTCTGTCGGTGGGATTGGGTGCGTTGTGCAGTGCGTCGGTGAGATTGGGTGCGTGGCAGTGTCTGTCGGGATTGGGTGCGTGGTGCAGTGTCTGTCGGTGGGATTGGGTGCGGCAGTGTCTGTCGGTGGGATTATGCTTGCAAAGGTCTGTCGGTGAGATTGGGTGTGGATGTAGCGTCTGTCGGTGAGACTGAGTGTGTGGTGTAGTGTCTGTCGGTGAGATTGGGTTCGTGGTGCAGTGTCTGTCGGTGAGATTGGGTGTGTGGTGCAGTGTCTGTCGGTGAGATTGGGTGCGTGGTGCAGTGTCTGTTTAGGAGTCGTGTACCTGAAGATATACAGAAAAAGTATATGAAAAGGAAAGCAGGGGTAAGGGAGAGGTTATAGGAGTAAGGAGAGGTTATAGGGGTAAGGGAGAGGTTATAGGAGTAAGGGAGAGGTTATAGGGGTAAGGGAGAGGTTAAGTAGGGTAAGGGAGAGGTTATAGGGTGAGAGAAGAGAGGGTGGCTTATAGGACCATATGCCCAGGTGAGGGAGAGGTTAAAGAGAGCGGGACAGGTAATGGTTTCCGATACGAGGCTGAGCAGTCGGAGGTATTATACCTGTGGCCCCTGAGGCGTCCTGTGTGTGTGTGTGGTAGGGGTGAGGAAGACAGAGAGGAGGAGGAGGAAGGAAGGAGGAGGAGGAGGAGGGATTAATACAATTTCTAGACGTTATTTGTTAAGTGTCTCCAATACATCTCTGGGTGAAAATGTGAGGTGCAGGTGGGGTGTTGATGCCAGTGCCATATATGCTTCCAAGGTGGGCGGGGTGAGGGGGGCGTGGGGGGTACAAGGGATGGTGGAGGGAGTTTGACGTTGGAGAGGGGTGGAGAGGAGTGCTGAAGGAGATGGTGGTGGTTATAGTGAGGGCAAAAGAGGTGGTGAGGGGGTGGAGGCGGGACACACACACACACACACACACACACACACACACACACACAGAAAGGTAATGATCTCGCCACGATTGCAGCATCAATGACAATAACAACAAGCCGCACTGCCATCACCTGACTCACATCTTAGTGTTGAGTGGAGGAAGCCTGCGACGGGTCCTGGGAGGGGGCGGGAAAATACGAGAGGAAAAATAAATAAATAAACGAATGAAGGAATGAATGAATGAAGGAATGAAGGAATGAAGGAATGAATGATGAAATTAAACTCGAGTTGTGTTATTATGGTCAAATATGTTTCCTTCAAGTCTTTTTCTCGTGAAAATTATGAATATCAATAAGAATAATGTGTAAATTTCATGACGTTTTTAGTAGATGTGATAAAGATATTGTATATAATATAAAGAGGTAGATAGATACAGCAGATAGAGAAGGACGAACCCACGTACCTCTCATGGTAAGCGAGTGTTGTTGCCAGTGAACCATCATCACCATCATCATCATCATCATCACCATCACCATCATCATCATCATCATCATCACCACCATCACCATCATCATCGTCATCATCACCATCATCACCACCACCAAGAACCTCCTGCTATAGCTCTTCTCAAGGACTCATATTTAGCCTTAATCGTAAAGTCACTATGTTAAAACTAATATCCTTCTTGGCGTCTTGCTATTTGCTATTTTCTCCCGAGTTCGCTATTGATCTGTGGGTAGGACGAGTGGATTTGGTTAGGTTAGGTTAGGGAGAATGAACCACGCGAGACAATGAAAATATACATGTTTATATTTTCTTTTTAGGGAGACCTGTGTAATATACCTAAGAATAACGTCCAAGTAATAGAACAAAATAACAATAATGAAATATAATGTTAAAAGAGATACAATGAAAGATATTATTGAAGTTTATGAACGAGAACAGAGACGCCGGGCATGAGGCTGAATGCTCCACCACGGATCTGCGAGGGAGCCAGTGTGTGTGTGTGGGGGGTGGGAGGTGATGATGGCTTACAGTCTCAAATATTTGGAATGGAAGTTTGTTGAAGATGGAGATATAGATGGTATGAGGGAGGCTGTCTGTCTGAGATTGGTGAGTGGTGGTGGGGAATTGAGGAGGCTTATTGAGAAGACGTGGTGGGGAGGAGAGGGGGGTATCATCTTGGTGACATGGTGGAGGGGGAGGGAGTTATGACCTATTTTGAGTACGATTATTTAATCCCTTGAGTACAATTTAAACCCGTTAACTACGACTATTTGACCCCTTGAGTACGACTATATAACCCCTTGAGTACGACGACGATGATGATGACCTGTTTCTCTTGAGTACGATGATCTTGTACTCGGAAAGTTAAAAATCATGGTACTCAAAGGGGGGGGGGGTTCTTCTATCTTCGTCTGTGTCAAAATGAATCACTCATCTTCCTCAAGTAAACTTTTCTTTTATTATGTGTGTGTGTGTGTGTGTGTGTGAAGAGAGAGAGAGAGAGAAGAAATGAGAAAGGAGGGGAATAAATGACAGAAAAAAGACACCAAATGAGAGAGAGAGAGAGAGAGAAAGATCTTAAATGTTTGGCCAGGGAACGAGGTTGATCGCAGAGTACTATCATGGCTGCCAGTACTCATTGCTATATCTAGAACCCACCAGGCAGAGAGAGAGAGAGAGAGAGAGAGAGAGTATATGGCGTGGAGTGTGTTTTTTAATCATATTTGTTGAACACTTCAGTCGCTTGAAGAACACTGTTTCCTCCCTATTACCTCTTCCTACCTCATCCTACCTCCTCCTACCTCATCCTACCTCCTCTTACCTTCCTCCTACCTCCTCCTACCTCTCGCTGCTGCCGGGGGGTGGGGGGGGGGGCGTTGTCATGACAGCCTTACGAACCTTAATAGGAAAACACTCTTCTAGGCCTACCATTCTCCTGACTGATAATAACAATAAACTTACCTTCTGATCAGCATGCCTTCCGCCTTACCTTGCCTCTATAAACGTATCACAGTACCCAAAACAGGGTCGTCTCTGTGTGTTAGGTTAGGTCAGGTCAGGTTAGGGTAGGTCAGGTCAGGTCAGGTCAGGTCAGGTGGTGGTGCTGGTGCAGTCGTCGTGTTTATGTTGTTGTGGTGAGATCCAACATGGCTGCCGTTGCTATGGTGATTTTCCATATCTGGGTAAACTTAGGAGGCGAGCAACTTATACTTGTTTGTTCGGTGAAACTCATATTCTCTCTCTCTCTCTCTCCTTTTATGAAATTCTTTCTTTCTTTCTTTTATGGAATTCTTTTTCTTTCTCAGTCTTTTCTTTTCTCTCTCTCTTTCTCTCTATATATTTTTCTCCCTCACACTCTCTTCGTGTCTGTGCTGGCCTTCAATGCAGCGCCCAACCGTTGCACCAGTCCACGCGAAGAGCTGCCCTAATGAATAGACAACGCTCGTGGTTCAACAGGGCGCATGTCTCATTCTGGGAGCCGATTATACTAACAAGAGTTTAGCAGCCATTAACTCGTCAAAGCACACCGGGTTACCCCATCACCTAACAATTAATGCTGATGGCGGTTCCCACCCTTGAAAAACCTAAACAAGTTTCGTCTGGCGACGCTGGCGTTCACGATCCCACGTCCCCCCATAAAGCACGCGGACTTCTACATATAATGAACAACCTCACCCCGCCAGGACTCGAACCAACGATCTTATGTGTGTGACCGGGGAACGTTACCTCTCGACCACCAAGACAATAAAAGCAGTCCTAGACTTTGTTATATTTCACACACAGCCTGTTCATCGAGCTATGGCGCCGTGAACCTCCAAATTGGGGACTACCCGTGCCTCTTAGGTGATCAGAGTAACGTTTTACCAAACCCGGTTTCGAGTCCTGGCAAATTAAATTAAACCAATTATATTTTTATTTTTCATTTTTTGGGGATTAGTCACAGGCACAGATGCTAAAAGCATCAGAGACCTGGGGGCAAAAATGTAATAATAATAATAATAATAATAATAATAATAATAATAATAATAATAATGATAATATTAATAATAATTAAAATAATAATGATAATAATTAATAATAATATTAATAATAATAATAATAATATGTAATAATAATAATAATAATAATAATAATAAATAAAATTTATAATAATAAATGAAATAAATAATAATAATAATAATAATAGTAATAATAATAATAATAATAATAATAATAATAATAATAATAAAGAACCATAAAGAAATACAAAAATGAAAAAAGATCAATAGTGAGAAACAATATATGTGTGTTGTGTTGTCAAAGTAAGAGAAACAATTGAGACCCTGCAATTGTGTGTAAATGAGGCAGAAAGTCAGATCAGCAACCTGGGACTTGGTCACATATGGCAGCAGGGTCTACCATTAGACAACACATTATGCTTCCACTATGTTCCCCGGCGGTAGTGCCTCCCTGTTTGGTAGCTGCCTTACACACTGTTCATTTATGTATTTGGGTCTACGAAGGAAAATCTGCCTCACACATCACCCACAGGAATCGGTGAATATCAAAAGGCCATTAAAGAGAAGAGGGTGTGTGTGTGTGTGTGTGTGTGTGTGTGTGTGTGTGAGAGAAAATGAGAGAAAAGAAGAGAGAGAGAGGTGTTTACAGGTGACGTCACCAATGGCGGCGTCCTGTAGACTGTCCTCGGACCCAGGCAGCCTTACCGTAACAGCTAACTTTGAAAAGTAAGAAATAAATGTTATTATCTTTGTTTTATTTAATTTAACACCAAAGCAAAAGTTCATATACAGGATAAATGTTCCTCCTCAGAGAGTAGACATTGTTGATACAGCAGCGGTACAGAGGTCGGTACAGCTGCAAGTACAGGTGTTGTGTTATATTGAAGGAGGGAGGGAGAGGTAATCCAAGGGTGAGGGAGGGGGAGTTAATCCAAGGGTGAGGGAGGGAGTGTTAATCCCAGGGTGAGGGAGGGGGAGGTAATTCCAGGGTGAGGGAGGGAGAGGTAATCCCAGGGTGAAGGAGGGAGTGTTAATCCCAGGGTGAAGGAGGGAGTGTTAATCCCAGGGTGAAGGAGGGAGTGTTAATCCCAGGGTGAGGGAGGGAAAGGTAATCCCAGGGTGAGGGAGGGGGGAGTTAATCCCAGGATGAAGTAGTAAGAGATAGTGGAGATAATTCAAGAGAGAGAGTTGGCAGTGACAGGACCTTGCAGGGTTGCCAAGGCGCCGCACGAGCGAGAGACACCACTACTACCAAGGTCTCTGAGAGGTGGTGAAGCAGAGAGAGAGAGAGAGAGAGAGAGAGAGAGAGAGAGAGAGAGAGAGGCGGAGAAACAAAGAGAGAGTGAGAAAGATAGAGAAAGTTAGAAAGACAGAGAGAGAGAGAAAGAGAGAGAGGTGAGTCATGCCATGTTGACACAAGCTCTCTAAAATACCCGCATGGCTGGGTATGGTCTGAAGTATTATACCCGGAGTCTGCTCTCTCTCTCTCTCTCTCTCTAGTATAAAGAAAGTGAAAAGTATGTAATGGACAGGTGATAGACAGTTAACCATGACTACAGGACAGACAGACACACATACACATAGGGATTTACTCACCGCTTGTTCCGCTAATTGATGGCTGACGATTCTATGAAAACTGATAATTACATTTTTTATTATAATCAACTTAATAATCCTAAAGAAAAATAAATATTGAATTATTATCATCATCATCGTCATTATTATTATTATTATTATTATTATTATTATTATTATTATTATTATTATTATTATTATTATTATTATTATTATTATTATTATTATCTTTAGTTTCAGTGGTAGTAATTAGTCAGCTTTCATCACTGGGACGTAAACTGGTTATCGACAATTCAACACGGAGTTATTAAATGTACCCACACTACCTCTATAGTATCTTTACGGCGATCGATGAGTTTCAGGACGAAGACCGACTCTGTTGTCTCGGTAGGGTTGTCGTAATGTTTTGTCTGTTGGGTTGCGATTAATGGGAGTGATGGTGTGTAGTGACGTGTGTGGATGCAGGTGTGGTGGGATGTGGAGTGGTGCAGGTAAGACGTGGGTAGGTGTGGTGATGAGGGTGTGTGGTGGATGTGGTGCAGGTGTGGTGATGAGTGAGGGGTGGGTAGGTGTGGTGATGTGAGGGTG
Source organism: Homarus americanus (assembly GCF_018991925.1). NCBI lineage: Eukaryota > Metazoa > Arthropoda > Malacostraca > Decapoda > Nephropidae > Homarus > Homarus americanus. The sequence continues at coordinate 693,172 of NW_024750713.1, forward strand.
CAGGTGTGTGATGGAGTGGTGCAGGTGGTGATGTGAGGATGCAGGTGGGTGGGATGTGTGTGGTGCAGGTGTGGTGATGAGTGGCAGGTGTGGTGATGTGAGCGTAGGTGGTGATGCAGCAGGCGTGGTAACGTGTGTGGTGTTGGTGTGGTACAGGTGTTCAACAGAGGCTCACTCTTTAAACACCTGGTATCGAGCAACACAAGGCTGCCTTTGGCGTCAGCTGTCATCCGCCGCTAACCTTGTGGGAGTGGGGGGGGTGTTCGCCGCCTGGCTGACCTACGCTCATTGACTGACTCACTGACTGACGAACAATCTAGCTAGCTGGCTATATTGGCTGACAGTCCATCTAGCTGTCTCAATAGCTCATTGACTGAGTGGCTGACATGTAAACTGACTGACTGACTTACAGATTAACACGCTGACTGACATGCAAAATGACTGACAGATTAACATGCTAGCCGACAGGCAAACTGACGGACTGGATTACAGATTGACATGCTGGCTGACAGACTGACTGACCGTTTTCCTCATGGAGTATCCGATTGATTGTTGTGAGAATCTCTCTCAATAGCAGTTTTCATCACATCTCCTTGATTCTTGAGATCTACATGATAAATATTTAAATCCGACGAAAGATAATAATGATACCTTATCATACCTCACTTCTACCCACCTCTCCACTCCACTCTCACCCTACTCCTACTCCTCACCTCATATCTCATTCTTACCCCACCCCACTCCACCCCACCCCACCTCCACCCACCCCACTTAACTGAACCCAACCTAACCTAACCCCATCAAACTCGACCTAACTTGCATCACGGGGACGACTGTAGACAATTGAATGAAGTTGTCAGTCGCCGTACTGTACCTGAGCGACCTACCTGCCTTCACCTGTGTTAAAGACGAAAAGTTAACCGAGGAATTTTTGCGACTCGATTAGTACTTGAGAATTCCCAAGTTATTGCAATTTTATCTGTTCGTGAAAATTCTGAGCATTTATGTAAGTTTCTCAGCGTTCGTGGAATTTTACCTGTACTTGAAAATTCTCAGCGTTCGTGGAATTTATTTTTATTGAATGTTAAAGAAATACAGAAATAAAAATGACAAGAGTTTTCAGGGTCTACGAAATTAGTACATATATCTTACATTCGGAATGAGTGCAGCTGTCCAAAGTTAGTGCATATCACATCACAAATTAGTGCATCTGACATCCCAAATTAGTGCATCTGACATCCCAAATTAGTGCTCCTGACATCCCAAATTAGTACACCTGACATCCCAAATTAGTACACCTGACATCGCAAATTAGTACACCTGACATCCCAAATTTGTGCACCTGACATCCCAAATTAGTGCATCTGACATCCCAAATTAGTGCATTTATCCCCAATTGGTCTTTTTCTCCCGTGTGTAACCCGGTTTTAGAGATGTTAAGATTGAGGTCATGTTACCGAGGGAGGGAGGGAGGGAGGGAGGGTTGTCGGGAGGAAGGAGGGAAATGTGGCTGAGCATTGCAGAGAAGGGGGTGGGGAGAGAGAGGGGGGGGGTGGAGGCAGAGGAGGGAGAGGGAGGAGGGGAGAGAGAAGGAGGAGGAGGAGAGGGGAAAGGAAGGAGGGTTTGTAAGGAAGAGAGAGATGCAGTCATGGGGAAGGAAATGGTATGGAAGGAAGGAAGGAGAGAAATGGAAGGAAGTATTCAGTCTTATTCTCCTCCTCTCATTTCTATTCTATACTTCTATACTTCTCTGTTTTTCTTCTCTTTATCTCCCCACACCCACCCACAGCCTTGTCTATATAGTAATACACACACACACACACACACACACACATTACACACACATACACACACACACACACACACACATTGGTTGAATACTAGCCACACACACCTGCCTCTACCTTTGTTTATCTTTCATCTCTAGTCTTCTGTGAATGTATAAGGTGTGTGTACACAGTGGTGGTGGGTGGCTGTGCATGTCAGTGGTGGTGGGTACTGTGTGTGTCAGTGGTAGGTGTATTGTATAATATGGTGGTGGGTGGCTGTGTGTATGTCAGTGTGGTGGGGTGGCTGTGTGTATGCTTTCAGTGGCAGGGTGGCTGTGTGTATGTCAGTGGTAGGTGGCTGTAAAGGTCAGTGGTAGGTGGTTGCACAGTGTAGGTGTGTGTGTATGTCAGTGGTGGTGGGTGGCTGTGTGTATGTCAGTGGTGGTGGGTGGCTGTGTGCATGTCAGATTGTTGGTATATAATAATAATAATAATATTAATATTAATAATAATAATAATAATAATAATAATAATAATAATAATAATAATAATAATAATAATTTCCTAATAGAATTATATTTTGATAGAATAATAATAATTAATATCACATTTTTAGTTGTTGGCTGCCTGTTGTTGTGCATTGTCAGCCAGTGTCAGCCATAGTGTTAACCAATGTCAACCAGTGTCAACTATAGTGTCAACCAGTGTCAGCCAAAGTGCCAAACCAGAGCATAAGCCAGTGTCAGCAGTGTATAAGCCGGTGTCAGTCATTAAGTCACCCAGACTGTCAGCCAGTGTCAGGATTTCTACATCAATTCCACGCATTATTTTTTTTCTATTTAGCACATATGTCCGTCACGTTGTGTGTGTGTATGTGTAGTGTGTGTGTGTGTGTGTGTGTGTGTGTGTGTGTGTTGTCAGTAGAGAGGAACTGTGCGTAGATTATTGTTGACGTTGTTGTTTGCTATTGTTGTGGTTGTTCCTTTGTTATTGTTATTGCTTTGTGATGGAGGGAAAGTGAGGATAATGGAACTGAATAAATAGACGACGAAAAGTAGAATCCGAATGAATCCACCGAGTAGCCGAACGGAGCTCTTAAGAATCCGGATTCAAAAAACGTAAATATTGTTCTGTAGCTCTGGATTGATATTGGGGGGTGTTTTGGGGTCCTTGTGTAAAAGATGTTATTGAGAGAGAGAGAGAGAGAGAGAGAGAGAGAGACCAGTGTTCACCAAAATAGCGAGAGGTTGGCTGTGCCACCTGCTGCCTCTGACAAAAGACAGTGGCACCCTGGCACCCCTCTGGCACCCCCGGCACTCCCCTGACATCCCACTCCCCCATGTCTCCTGCTGTGGCACTTACATTTACACTCACATACATACTTACTAACACACACACACACACACACACACACACACACACACACACACACACACCGGCCTCCTATATCCACATATCGTCTACATCTCATTTCCGTGTGGCGTAGGCGCCCTGGCGATAAACTACTGAAACTGGTTACTAAAAAGGAAGGAAAAGGAGGGGAGGGGAAGAGGAGGAGGAGACAGGAAGAGGGGGGGAAGAGGAGGAGGAGGAGGATGAGAGGAAGAAAGTGGAGGGGGAAAAATGAGGAGGGGAGGACGAAAGAGGAGGAGAGAGAGGAAGGGCGAGGAGGAGAGGAAAGAGGAGGAAGGAGACGAACAAAAGTTGAATGACCTAATAACTACTACAACTAACCCTGTCATATATAGACAGCTGAAGCACCACATAATAACTACGTTGAGATAGTTCAACGTCCGCTTCTCCTGACCTGATCTGGTAATGTTTCTCCCGTGAGGAGAGTCATCAGATCACCCAAGGACATAACTACTGTATTAATAAGAATCTAAACTCAATTGGATTCATTTGATTTAATTCGATCAGATGGTCTTTGATCACCATCTGGGAGGCTTTGGCACCAGCTGGAGGCTTCTGGTACCATCTGGAGGGCTTCTGGCACCATCTGTTGAGACTACTCGTACCATCTGTTAGGCCCAAGCACCATCTGTTTAATCTCTACCCCATCTGCGACCCATTTATGCCAGCTGTGAGGTCCCTGGCACCATTCGTCGAGACCCCAGCACCATCTGTTAGGCTGGCACCATCTCTTAGTCCCTAGCACCATCTGTTAGGGCTGGGGCACCATCTCTAGTCCCTGGCACCATCTGTCAGACCCCAGCACCATCTGTTAGCTGGGGCACCATCTCTAGTCCCTGGCACCATCTCTGAGCCTCTGCACCATCTGTGAGGCCTCTGCACCATCTCTTGAGACCCTGACACCATCTGTGGGTATTTTAGCTTTTTATTGCTTGCTTCCATCACCAGCTGCCGGGGAAGGTAGGAAGAAGAGGAGGAGGAGGAGGAGGAGGAGGAGGAGGAGGAGGAGGAGGGGAGGAGGAGAGGAGGAGGAGGAGGAGGAGGAGGAGGAGGAGGAGGAGAGGTGAGTAGAAGGATGAGTGGAGAGCCAAGAAGAGAATGGAGGGAGTAAATCGGGAAGAAATGGAAATCGGAAGGAGGAAGAGAGAGAGAATATCTAACCTAAGCTAACCTCCAGGTAGCTTTAAGGTGGTTTAATGAATCATCAGATGAAATAATACCTGGAGGTAATTAATCTTCAGGTGATCCATATTTAATATTGAATCACATTTAATCTCCTTTATATTTATTTATTTATTTATTTACCTGTTTTAGTAATTAATGAGTGTTATTTCTCTTTCCACAGGTAAGTTGACGTTTGAGGTTACATTATGAGCACTACGCTTCAACAACTACTAAGGTCTTTAAACACGAATGAAGGTTAGTCATTACACGGTTTCATTAATAAGGGCCCAGAGAGCTTTAACTTCCCGACAGGTGAGTAATTAGTGAGAGGTTACCTGGCCTTACCTGTCTTGATGGTGAAGTGCGCATGCGTTGCCTCAAACCCTGCAGGTACTGTATGGGTGATTGTGGTTACCTGTGTTTACCTGTACGAGTGTCGTTTCCTGAAGGTGTAGCAGGTAGATAGTGTTTTGTTTTTCTCCGTCAGTAGAGGAGTGAGGTGTGTATTGTTTGCTTTGGGGGGATTTGTTTGTTTCTTTGTTTATGGTGACGTTTGATGATAGTTTTGTTGTTTACTGCTGGGGATCGGGTTCGTGTTTACTTTAAGGTTCGTCCTGTTTGCTCCAAGGTGTTCGAATTCTTGTTTACTTCCAAGAATAGTTCTGTTGTTTACTCTTAAGGATAATGTTAATCTTTTGTTTACTCCCACTCGGTCTCCTGTTTACTGCCAACAAAGGAATCGTCACCTTGTTTACCCACAGGGAAAGAATCGCCCTTAACGCGTGAAATTGTTTCGTGTTTTTTATGTCGGCGTGTTGTAGAGTACGTGTGTGTGTGTGTGTGTGTGTGTGTGTGTGTGTGTTAAGTTACAGACACAATACAATTAGTTTTAAATTCTTTTTTTTTGTCCAGTGGGGAAGTTTTGTGGATATTCCTTTTGAAAATAAATTAACCTAACCTAACCTGACCTGACCTAACCCCTCTCAGATAGCTTTAGGGTGTTTAATGATTAGGTGATCCTCAGAAAGGCCCCCTCCTCCCCTCTCTTCTCCCCTCTTCCTCCCCCTCACCCTCCCCCCTCCACCCCCCATGAGACGTGAAAACACTTATATGTCCCAGGATAAATCACCACCACCACACACCACCACCTACACACCACCACACACCTACACACACCACCACACCACCACACCTACACACCACACCCACCACACCACCACCACCACCACAGTGTCATCACCTCCTGTGATGTGCATTGATGCTGAGCCAGACCCAGCACGCTGCATGGCACAAACCACACCCCAACACAGTAGATGAGGGGAGGGAGGAGAGAGTGTGTGGGTGAATGAGAGAGAGAGAGAGTGTGGTGTGGGTGAAATGAGGAGAGAGAGTGTGTGTGGGTGGGCTCGAGGAGAGTGTGTGGTGGAATGGGGAGAGAGGGAGGAGAGTGTGTGGGTGAATGAGGGAGAGAGTGTATGGGTGAATTGGGTCCTTGGGGGGGGCGCTCTCATGACTGCTCGTGCTGGCGCAGTAATTGTGTTAGAGGGTTAGGTTAGGTTAGGATCGGTTCGGTTACATTAGTTTAGGTTTGGTTAGATTAGGTTAAGTTAGGTTTGTTTTGGTTGGGTTAGATTATGCTAGTTTAGATTAAATTCATGGTAACACAACACACCGGGCCAGACACACGGCCATTACACCTCTGTTATGGGGACAACACCTGTAATTTACCTGTACATATTACGTGCGTCTTTACACCTCCTAATGACTCCCTGACACACACCTTTACTGAGGATTTTGTATCATTCTGATTTTTTATTATGTTATTACTCTGTATGTATGTATGTATGTATGTATGTATGTATGTATGTATGTATGTAAGTGTATGTATGTATGTATGTATGTATGTATGTATGTATGTATGTATGTAAGTATGTGTATGTATGTATGTATGTATGTATGTATGTATGTATGTTCTTCCCTCCTCACTACACAACCAAACTGTTCTCTCGTTACTTCTACACAACTCTCTATAAACTTCATATCTGCTGAATAATATTAAACTGTACAACAAAACTTTCCTCTCAGTGTTTGTCTGTCTGTCTGTCTGTCTGTCTGGTTATCTGGTTGTCTGTCTGTCTGTCTGTCTGTCTGTCTGGTTATCTGGTTATCTGTCTGTCTGTCTGTCTGTCTGGTTATCTGTCTGTCTGTCTGTCTGTTTGTCTGTCTGTCTTCGGGGGGTTAAGCGTCCTGGGGTCTATATTTCCCAGAGAGAGTACACGATAATATCCATGAAATATCTACCGGGTAATATTGCACATTATATTTCCTGCCTAAAACATGGGAGAATAAATACTTTGTTAATATTTCAAGTTAATAAAAAGATTCACATGATATACCTTTGAGAGTATGAGTCTAATGGGATGGTGGTGGGGGACTTGGGTATACCTGCGTCGTCTTCCCCAGCAGGAGGGTCGTCTTCCCCAGCAGGCGGGCCCTCGTATGTCATTATGAATACCGTAGAGGTTGTTGTCCCCCCGAAAGTCTGAACTACACTCGCTGGGCGCCTTATTAACATCTCGCTGAGGAGGTTGAACACACCTAATTTGCATATGATGATAATAAGCTTTGTAGGTGTTCTAATTTCAGGTGAGGGAGAGTTGGTGGTAAGGGAGGAAGGTAGTGAGGGAGGGTGATGGAGGGTGGTGGTGGGAAGGTGGTGGGAGGAGGTGGTGAGGAGGTGATGGAGGTGGTGGTGAAGGACGGTGAGGGAGGGTAGTGAGGGAGGAAGGTGGTGAGGGAGGGTGATGGAGGGTGGTGGTGAAGGACGGTGAGGGAGGGTAGTGAGGGAGGAAAAATGGTGAGGAGGTGGTGGTGAAGAGGGAGGGTAGTGAGGGAGGAAGGTGGTGAGGGAGGGTGATGGAGGGTGGTGGTGAAGGACGGTGAGGGAGGGTAGTGAGGGAGGATGGTGGTGATTGAGGGTGATGAGGGAGGGTGACGACGGTAGTGATTATCTCGTCTTGATTTTAAGTTTAATTTTACTCGTGCGTGGTAGCTACCTCTGCCTCCTCCCCTCACCTCCCCTCCCCTTACCCTCACCCCCACCTCCCCACCTATTACCTCTCACCTCCTCCTCCCCTTCCCTTCCCTCCCCCCCCACTGGTACTCTGGGCACGCTCCTTTGATTGGATTTCCCTTTAAAACAATGAATAAATTATGGCTCACCTGGAGATTCGCCCCCCAGCTTACTTCACCTAAAGATTAACCACCTTAACGCTAACGTAACCCGGGTAGCGTTATAGGGGCTTGTGCTTGTTGGTGGACGCAGCCATAGGGAATTTCAGCCATTAAAAAATACGATACAATTCCTCGCTACAAGACTAATCATAACAACAGTCTTCTACAGGTGAACAGTCTATCTACCTGTCCATAATTAATCGTATGTAAATTTGGCAGTGTTGAGGAAAGGTGGCGACCGGTGACTCAGGCAGCCACAGGAAGTCATTTGTCAATCTGTCGTAACAACAAACTTTTCCCGCCAAAATCCTGCGCGCCAAAACTATCCTGAGTGATAACGTGTTTATATGTTTGTTATTTTTATCTTGGCCAATGAGAACAGAGAGAAGATATCTGTGTTGTTATAAGGGATTTGTCATTGGGTATTTTATGTCAACAGAACAATAGTGGAAAGCTTCAGTATTAGCCACTCCATCACAAACAATAGTATGATAAAACCTACGATATTTAGGGACCCAAGACACAACAGGTGATAATCGAACGGGGATAAACCAACGGGAATTATTATAAAAACTGGAGTAACAGTCCAACGGTAGGGATTTAACAGTCAGCAACGGTCCCCCAACGGGTACAAAATCAGCAAAAACAATGATTCAACGGTACCAACGGTCCTCAAACGGTAACAACGGTCCTCCAACGGCACCAACGGTCCTCCAACGGCACCAACAGTCCTCCAACGGCACCAACAGTCCTCCAGCGGCACCAACAGTCAACGGCATTACACCAAGAGAAACAGTGAACCACCATCGGCAGCAACACAACTCTAATATTGGGAGCAACAAGGCGAGTGAGTGTAAGTGTGAGAGAGACAATGAGCGAGAGAAAGAGGCTGGCTGGTGGTGATAAAGAGAGGAGGGGTGCAGGAGGAGGGGTGCAGGAGGAGGGGTGCAGGAGGAGGGGTGCAGGAGGAGGAGGGGTGCAGGAGGAGGCGTGCAGGAGGAGGGGGTGCAGGAGGAAGAGGGGGGTGCAGGAGAAGGGGTGCAGGAGGGAGGAGGGAGTGCAGGAGGAGGAGGGTGCAGGAGGGTGCAAGAGGGAGGGGTGCAGGAGGAGGGTGCAGGAGGGAGGAGGGTGCAGGAGGGGGTGGGGAGGAGGGTGCAGGAGGGAAGGGGTGCAGGAGGAAGAGGTGCAGGAGGAGGAGGGGTGCAGGAGGGTAGGGGTGCATGAGGAGGATGGGAGGAGGGGGTGCAGGAGGAGGAGGGTGCAGGAGGAGGAGGAGGTGCAGGAGGAGGGTGCAGGAGGAGGAGTGCAGGAGGAGGTGCAGGAGGGAGGGGGTGCAGGAGGAGGGTGCAGGAGGAGGGGTGCAGGAGGAGGAGGGTGCAGGAGGAAGGGGTGGGAGGGAAGAGGGGTGTGGGAGGGAGGAGGGGTGCAGGAGGAGGAGGGGTGCAGGAGGAGGAGGGGTGCAGGAGGAGGGGTGCAGGAGGGAAGAGAGTGCAGGAGGGAAGAGGGGTGCAGAGGAAGGGTGCAGGAGGAAGGGGGTGCAGGAGGAGGAGGGGTGCAGGAGAAGAGGGGGTGCAGGAGGAGGAGAGTGCAGGAGGAGGGAGGGGTGCTGCAGGAGGGAGGGAGGGAGGTGCAGGAGGAGGGGTGCAGGAGAAGAGGTGCAGGAGGAAAGAGGGTTGCAGGAGGGAAGAGGGGTGCAGGAGGAGGAGGGGTGCAGGAGGAGGGGGGTGCAGGAGGAGGGGAGGAATTGAACACTGTGGGGTGTAAGAGAACAATGTGCTGTGCTGTGCTGTGCTGTGCTGTGCTGTGGAGTAAGGGAACTATGTACTGTGCTGTTCTGTGGACTATCGTAATATTGAGCTGCAAACTATTAGGGAAATAAATTGCTGTAGACGATCGGGGGAACTAATAACTTGTTGCCCACCAGAGGAAAAATTTTATTGGGCTCAGAGGCGGTGGGAGGGGGAGGAGTGAACACGGTAAGTAATGTAAAGACACCAGTATGAGGCGATCACTCTTAATTATCTGATGTCACCTCTTCCTCGCCGTCATTCGTGTACTATCAGGGTTCATTCGTGTACTATCGGGGTTCAATCATGTACTACCGGGATTCATTCGGGTACTACCGGGATTCAATAGATATTAACTAAATAAACCTCAAATCTTAACTTAGTCTACGTGACCTACAACAGAGACACACCTGTAATTAATATTCGTGAGCGTCGTGGCGGGAACAGGTGAGCAAAACAGACAATATCCGGGACACCTGAAGTAGGAGACATTACAGGTTCTTATAGGGATGAATCGACCTTAACGACAGAGACCCACAATAACCTGGAGAGAGAGAGAGAGATGACCGTTTCAGACAAGAGACAAGCAACAATACGATATCATTGACTATGCCATTGTTACGACGCCTTTGATTAGCGAGAGGCGGCGGGGGGGCGTCCTCTGATTGTTGAAGGTTCCTAATCACTGCGGAGATGCGTCGAAGGATTAGTAAGGATTAGTAAAGGTGTTAATTAGGTGCTGGTGATTGATTGAGACTGAGGAAAGATTAGCTCCCAGGTTATTTCATTTGAGGATTAATCACCCAAATTCTAATCTAAGTTAACTTAATCTAAGTGTAATATAACCTAACCTAACTTAACCTAATTCTAATCGAAGTTAACTTAATCTGAGGGTAACCTAACCTAACCTAACCTAACCGATAAAATAAAAAAAACTCGGTCGAACAGGTAGAGGAGGGGGGGGGGGCGTTACCTGTGGGTTATCAGTAGGTGGCCCTTGAGTGGCTGTCACCTGTGTTGACCTATCAAATAAACTCGGAATCTGTTGACCAATCCCAAGTGGCACTCATCACCTGGGCCTGATTGGTTCTCGAACCCACCTTGTCACCATACCACCATACACAACCATGCTGTCAGTAACCCACCTTGTCACCATACCACCATACACAACCATGCTGTCAGTAACCCACCTTGTCACCATACCACCATACACAACCATGCTGTCAGTAACCCACCTTGTCACCATACAACCATACACAACCATAGTCAGTAACCCACCTTGTCACCATACAACCATATACAACCATACTGTCAGTAACCCACCTTGTCACCATACAACCATACACAACCATAGTCAGTAACCCACGTTTGTTTTTTACACCTGTGTTTTGACCCATGGTGTGGGTTAGGTTAAGATAGGGTTGGTTAGATTAAGTTAAGGTAGGTTAGATTAGGTTAGGTTAGGTTAGGTTAGGTTAAGGTAGGTTAGGTTAGGTTAGGTTAGGTTAGGTTAGGTTAGGTTAGGTTAACGAGGGCTCCTAATATTCGCGAGTCTCATATCCAAAACAGAACACAGTTATATGGTCGACTTATAGTTATTTAACGATTAATCTACGTTTATTTGGTAAGACTGCATGGTGTGTATGGATGAGGGTCGCCTGCAGTGTGGTGTAAATAGACTGTGAGGGTGGATGGTGGTCACTATTATCACCATCACTCATCATCAGTATCACCATCACTCACTACTTCCACCACCACCACCACCACCACCACCACCACCACCACTACCACCACCACCACTGCTACCACCACCACCACCACCACCACCATTCTTGCCGTGCGTGTGACTAAACAATCAGGCGAAGTCTCTATCTACAGTAGTTAGTGTCCGTCAGTTAGTTGTGAGGGAAGGAGGTGGGTGTTGGAAGGTGCGCCACCAACAGGGCTCAGGACAGCATCAGGGCTCAGGACAGCATCAGGGCTCAGGACAGCATCAGGGCTCAGGACAGCATCAGGGCTCAGGACAGCATCAGGGCTCAGGACAGCATCAGGGCTCAGGACAGCATCAGGGCTCAGACCAGCATCAGGGCTCAGGACAGCATCAGGGCTCAGGATAATCTTAAATTAATTCGTCTCCAACTCTTCCTACCTAATACAAGATGGGGAATTGTATTAGGTGTAAGTGTCCCAACAGCTGTTCCTTATAGCTGTAGTTCTGTCCTATTGTATAAGTTATTTTAGTAAAGTAGTACTGTAAGTGTTGTATAAATGTCACGCCTCATTTGGGAGATTGCCCCAGTTCTTGAAATTGGCTCCTAAACTAAGCTGTACCGATTCAATATAATCTAATTTAATTTAAGGTAATTCAGACTTGCAATTTTATCCGCTCTCGCCTCAATAAATATCAGTACTATATCACCTGCTGTACACTCCGCCAGATCCGGTTCGCAATAATCTAATGCGAGTCACTATGAGGGGCGCCCGACACCTTCCTTCAGCCTCTGGTGGGTCGCTAACAAGGCGGTGGCGAGGTTGTCCTGGCAACACCTCCGTCTCGGGATACACAAACAGGTGGTAGTAAATCACGGAACTTGTGTGTACAGTTGGATACATAAAGCGTTGCCAGACTCCAAGTGGCGGATGTGTTGCTGGGGTTATCCTTACCTGACGGCGAGTGACTGGTTGTCCTGCCCCTCCCGCTCCCCCTCCCCCACCATCACATAAGACCTTAATGGAGAAGAAGCTGTGTTTGTTTATCTACCTTGCTTGTGTAGGAGACAGGAGGGAGGGAGGGAGGGCAGTATAGTCCCTCCCATCTACAGTCTGTAAGGCAACAAGCCACTGTCAATGTTATTACTTCAAGAACCTCAAACAGATAAATATAAAAGTATTACATCGATATTATTCATTGTAGAAAGTATTTATCGACAGCTGTGGTAAATGACTTTGTGTGATGGTGTAGTAACCCGCCGTCAGTCAAAGGTGACCTGTCTGCACACGTTACTCTAAACTCTGGAAGTGTTACAGCAATTAATATATGCCTAACTGTACATTATAACATTATTATTATTATTAATTTTTCAAAGGTCACACACACACACACACACACACACACACACACACACACACACACACACACACACACTAATACATGTCTGCTCTGTGTATAGTTTGTATTTATCTAAACCAACAGATGACTAAACTTGGGAAGGAGAAACAATTTAATTAAAAAAAGTTGGATTTTATGGTGACTCAGGTACACCCCGTCGAGGTTATTGAGGTGTAATTATGGTAGTTGACCTCCAGATTGTGAGGGCCGAGTCTATTGACCCTTAAACATATTCAGGTCCCCAGCAGTGGTGTGGTAGCCCGCGGCTCAGTCTCTGCCGGAAATTGAACGGATATGACGCGGGTGGGCGGGTGGTTGGGTGGGTGGGCGTTGGGTGGTTGGGTGTTGGATGACTGGCTGGCCGGCTCGCTCCTTCCAAGGTCTCCGCCGGGTGATATATCGGTGTCCTCTTGTGGCCGCGGGTTTTTAAAGGGCACGGCGGCGGCTAGTGTGATAAGGTCTTTATGTGGGGGTTAGGTTAGGTTAGGTTATACAGCTGGGTGACTACTTTGACTGCTATACGAACTACCACATCATACGTAACTTGTTCTCAACACTCTCTATTCATAATGCAGCGCCCAAAGGCTATTTCGTTTACGCCTGAGTTCAAAGTGACGTGATTTGTGCAGAAGACACACACACACGCACACACACACACACACACACACACACACACACACACACACACACACCGCCGTCACCAGTGCTTGAAACAACTGACGATCGACATAGCTTTCTGGGCTGTGTAACTAACATGTTGGTCGGCTGGTCGGTTGGTTGGTCGGATCAGTTGGGTCGTCGGGAAGGTCTCAGTTGTGTGTTGCAGAGGGTATTACCAGGTTATTGGTCTAGTGGTGGTCAGGGCTGGACTTAAAACAGTGTATAATTGTTGATGTCTATGTATGTATGTATGTATGTATGTATGTATGTATGTATGTATGTATGTATGTATGTATGTATGTATGTATGTATGTATGTATGTATGTACTATTTTGTGGGGTAGAAATTTTTATTACTTTCTACTTTATTTCTCTGTATATTTTACTTCTTTTCCTTTTAACTTTCTATATTGATTGTGTTTATATTATGATCTGTGAGCTTACCTGGGAACCTTGTTACCGTGCACTAATATACTGACCTAATACGCTCTCAAAGTAAGGTCAGTCTACGGGTGGGTGACCTCTGAAACATGCGGTAGTGAGGCACGAGAGGTCAGTCAACGGGTGGGTGACCTCTGAAACATGTGGTAGTGAGGCACGAGAGGTCAGTCAACGGGTGGGTGACCTCTGAAACATGTGGTAGTGAGGCACGAGAGGTCAGTCAACGGGTGGGTGACCTCTGAAACATGCGGTAGTGAGGCACGAGAGGTCAGTCAACGGGTGGGTGACCTCTGGTGTATTTCATGGATAAAAAATATGTGGGAGACAGATAGGCAATACTGAAGTGAATAATAACCACACACACACACACCAGAGCTGGCCACTGTGCACCAGGTCCCTCCCTCCCCCCCTCTAGAACTGGCCATCCACTGAGCTCCCTGTGGCCATATCTGGAGAAGGTACACTGGAGGGAGATACAGTGCTCCAGTATAGGATTTATGGAGGTAATGGCGCTAGAGGTGACACTCCCGCCGCCTCCACCCGTGATGTACACAACTCGCTCCCATAAATTTATTCTGGCCTCTATATACAAATGGTTTTTTTTTTTACTTTTTTTTTTATTTTATATTTATTTTTATTGTTTTTTTTTATTGTTATTTGATTCTTCTTGTTTTATTATAGTATTTCATCTATGGTTTATTTATGTTGTGTTTTATTGTTTTTATGTTATTCTGATTCGTGTGTGTGTGTGTGTGTGTGTGTGTGTGTGTGTGTGTGTGTGTGTGTGTGTGTGTGTGTGTGTGTGTGTGTGTAGAGAGGACAGTCAGGCGATCAGTAAACTAACCACACTGTAACGTAACTCAACCTACTTCAACCCTTCAGCAGGCGGTCTTACCTCAGCTGAATACAGTCGTCTAGTGTTAGCCAGAATAAAAACCTAACCTCTCTTACTCCCCTCCCCCTCCCCCCCTCCTGAGTGACCCCGCCACCTGTTGCTGGTGACAGTAAGAATGTGTGAGGTTAGCAAGCCAATTTTCCCTCAGAAGAGCAGAGGTACTTGATGCTGAAGCACCTCCTTACTCACCCCCCTTGAGGAGAGAGAGTGTTAGAAGGGGAAGGAAGGAGGGTGTTAAGGAGGAAGAAGGAAGGAAGGAAGGAGCTATATGTGGTGAAGGGAGCATAGTAAAAGCAACATTACTGCCATCCTGTATCCTGATTACGTACACACACACACACACACACACACCTTACCTACCTGCTCCCTACCCATACCTCCCCTCTTAACTAACACACCCCCCCATTATGTGGCAAAACAATATGGCCCAACGGACGAAGCATTACGACAGCTACCGAGACAACAGGTCACAGTGTGTTCATTCTGAAACTAATGGTGCACCGTGAAAGATACTTGGGGTGGGGGGGGTGGTGTGTGGAGTCAGTGAGGGTGTGGGTGGTGAGGTGTGGAGTGGTGAGGTGGCGGGGTGAGGTGGTGGTGTGGGTGGTGAGGGTATGGGTGGTGTGGGTGGTGAGGGTGTGGGTGGGGGTGTGGTGGTGGCAGGGTATGGGTGGTGTGGGTGGTGGTGTGGGTGGGGGCTGGGTGGTGAGGGTGTGGGTGGTGAGGGTGTGGGTGGTGAGGGTGTGGGTGGTGAGGGTGTGGGTGGTGAGGGTATTAATAGCTTGATATAGTCTTGTGTACAGGTAGTCAACGCTAGTATTAAATGTGCACTACAACATCCTCTGAATAACGGACTTTCATCTCAATATAGTCCATTAGATAGAGGTTTTACATATAATGGACTCTTAATATATCGGACTTTCCTGGTGAGGGTGTGGGTGGTGAGGGTATTAATAGCTTGATATAGTCTTGTGTACAGGTAGTCAACGCTAGTATTAAATGTGCACTACAACATCCTCTGAATAACGGACTTTCATCTCAATATAGTCCATTAGATAGAGGTTTTACATATAATGGACTCTTAATATATCGGACTTTCCTCTTTATATAGTCCGTTAAATAGAAGTTCACATTTAACGGACCCTTAATATAACGGACTTTCCCCTCCAAATAGTCCGTTAAATAGAGGTTTTCCACTGTACAATCATTTATTCCCCAAACCTTTGATACACCAGGATTCCAAATTATTTTTTCTCCCCGCCAGGACTTCATTTTTTCCCTAGAGATTCCTGGGTATCTTTAATTTGCATGATCGTCCATTTTTTCGAACGTAACCTAATCTAAACCTAACTACACGTGTTTACCCTAAAGTCTCTTGTAACGTATTATTTTGTATTCTTGGGTACAGGTGATGTGATTAAATTTGCATATTTTACCTGTATTCTGTAATATTTTTGTATATATTTTTTTTGTGAAGTAGAATGAAGGGAGGGAAGGAAGAGGGAGGGGGAGATGGAAAGGGGTAGGGAAGGGAAAGGCGGTAGAAGGGGAGGGAGAGGGTAGAGGTAGAGGGGGAGGGAGGGGGAGGGACGTTAGTAGGAGAGAGACGGGGGAGGGTAAAGGATGGGGTGTAGGGAAGGAACTAGACAGAGGGAGTGTTTGTACGGTATCTCTCTGTTATTGTACGGTATCTCTCTGTCTGTTATTGTACGGTATCTCTCTGTCTGTCTGTTATTGTAAAAGTATATATTTTTTAACCATTACTTTTCCTGGTGTGTTTTTTGGGGGTTTACACACACACACACACACACACACTCACACACACACACACACACACACACACACACACACTCACACACACACACACACACACACATCACACACACACACACACACACACACACACACACACACACATCACACACACACACACACACACACACACACCACACACTCACACACACACACACTCACACACACACACACACACACACACACACACACACACACACACACACACACACACACACACACACACACACACACACACACACACACACACACACACACACACACACACTCACACACACACACACACACACACACACACACACACACACACACACACACACACACACACACACACACACACACACACACACACACACACACACACACACACACACACACACACACACACACACATCACATGAGTTGGTTGTTTGCCGACTTTTGTTGTTGTTCACCTTCAGCCATTTTGTCCTTGTTAGTAAAAAAGAAACAAATAAATCCTTTTATTTTTTAGATGAAATGAAGTAAATTGTAAACACACTTGACATATTTACAAGTCAAAGTATAAAAGTTGTAAATGATATCAAATTGATTTACATATTTTAGGATTTACAAAGATCTTACAAGAAATCTGTTATTAGTCTTAGAATTTTTTTTTTTAAAGTTCAATTGTAAATATTTCGTAAGACCACAGGTGTTTCTCTCCAGGTGATGTAGTGAAGTTGTTACACCTGTTCGTTGTTCTCTCGTTGGTGTGAGTGGTAGAGAGACTGCGCTGAGGTCGTTTGCTGGGGAGTGTTCGCTGAGACTACACCGAGGTCGTTTGCTGGGTAGTGTTCGCTGCATACCTAACATATACCTGGTATCCGGTTTATGTGAGACGTACTGTACCGTAAATCTTTTATATCCGGTTTTACAATGGCGTACGGTACCACTTTTAACGGGTGATATATCCAGTTCACAATGACTTAGACAATATCTACCTTGTGTGTCTCGTTATTCTTCCTACTATACACAATATTTTCTGATCATCTCTGTTGTCTATCCCCACCCCACGCCCACCCCACCCCCCTCCGTACCCCACCCCACCCCACTCCGTATCCCATCCCCCCCCCACAGTAATTGAGGTGTTCACTTCAGGTTGGTCCGTCCGCTGGCCACGACACAATGCACCCAGGTAGAAGGGTTCGTATTGGTCTTATTGTAACCAACTGGACACAAGCGATATTTTATGTGTATTTACGTCAGCCACAAGAACAGCTGCTGAGACGCAGGCTGACAGGTGTGTGTGTGGGGTGTGTGGCAGGTGTGTGGGGGGGTGTGGGTGTGTATGGGGGGTGTGGTGTGTGTGGGGGTGTAGGTGTGTGGGGGTGTGGGTGTGTGTGTGGGGGGTGTGGTGTGTGTGTGTATGGGGGGGCTGTTGGGGTGTAGGTGTGTGGGGGTGGGACGTAAGTGTGTGTGGGGTGTAGGTGTGGGGGGGTGGAGGGGGTATAGACAGGTAAACAGTCATGGTAAACAGTGCAGCATTTTGGAGGATGTTCTTGTTGTTTATATCAGGTTAGGTTAGGTTATGTAGTAGTGATAGTAATGGTAGGAAGTAGTCGTAGTGATGGTAGTGGTAGGAGGTACAGTAGTAGTGGTGGTAGTAGTGGTAGGAGGTACAGTAGTAGTGGTGGTAGTAGTGGTAGGAGGTACAGTAGTAGTGGTAGGAGGTAGTAGTAGTAGTGGTGGTAGTAGTACGGTAGTAGTGGTGGTAGTAGTGGTAGGAGGTACAGTAGTAGTGGTAGGAGGTAGTAGTAGTAGTGGTGGTAGTAGTGGTAGAGCTCAACAGTTGCCAGAGGTCGCAGTGTTTTTTTGTTTTGTTTTTGTTTTATCTCTTTATTCCGCTACAACTTACCCCCGCTGACAGGAAGCTTGGTGACGTAACGCACCTTGACACTAATTACACCTCTCTCTCTCTCTCTCTCTCTCTCTCTCTCTCTAACACACAGAGACCTTGTGATGGCGGCCCTAAGGACTCTTTAAGTAGACGCCTTTATTTACATTGTGTTTCTGGTATGCTGATTGGTCCTCCCTAACCGTGACGTCACCTAATATTCTCGACCCAGTGCTAGGTTAAAGTAGGTTAGGTTAGGTTGGGTTGGGTTAGGTTAGATTGGGATTATATTTTGCGTAAGATAGGTCTAAGATGGTTTAGATGGGGCATTGAACACAAGAGGATAGTTGTGTATTGGTCATTAGTGCACGTCATGATAAGTATTGACCAATCGGTGCTTGTTATGCCCGGATACACGTGGAGTCCAGGAGCTCAGTATGCCGACACAGCTGTTCTCTACAAACTTCTGTGTCGCCGCTAAACCAGACAACATTGACCCAAGTTGCTTTTATAGCCACGAACAAAAGGTCTAATACACTTGCGTTCGAAACTGTACCGAACCTAAGTGAGATATTAACAACACTCTAAGAAGGCTTTAAAGTAGTTCGGAGTCTCGTTCCAGTTGTTCGGAGTCTCGTTCAACTTTTTCGGAGTCTCGTTCCAGTTGTTCAGAGTCTCGTTCCACTTGTTCGGAGTCTCGTTCCAGTTGTTCAGAGTCTCGTTCCACTTGTTCGGAGTCTCGTTCCAGCTGCTCGGAGTCTCGTTCAACTTGTTCGGAGTCTCGTTCCAGTTGTTCAGAGTCTCGTTCCAGTTGTTCGGAGTCTCGTTCAGTAGTTCAGAGTCTCAGGTGTGGAATGGGACTATTGTTCATGACTGTCCATATTGTGTGAGTGTTGTTTATGTTCAAGGTAAATATCTCATCAAGGTATGAGACTTTAACAGGTGTTTCATTAAGGTGTGAAGCCCGCATGTTTGTTCCTCTGAGTACAACTATGGGCGCGTGTCTAGTACAGTGTGTGTCTCACCGTCTAGGAATTCTATATGTATACGTAAGTTTGAGGACCTCTGTTGACACCACCGTCGTCGCCAGCGTCAGTAGTAGTGACTCAGGAGGTCAGGTGTGTGTCTCCCTGGGGGGAGGCCAGGAAAGGGTAGGTGAGATTGGAGGTCAATAGTGTGAGAGAAAGAGGGTTTACCTAGATGAGGAGAGAGAGAGAGAGAGAGAGTCCACACGTGTAACACCTCAAGGTCATATATATAAACTGTTTGGCCCAGCACCACTTCACCCACTTGGCGCACCTCCTCACCTACCTGCCGGCATGCATTCAGGTGTTGTTGGTGCCCGGCCACGCGTCGTCCTGCTGGCCGTAGTACTCTAAGTCAACTAACACCTCCCTCTCTCTCACCTCACAACCCCCTGTCTCTCTCTCACTCACTCAAGTAAACAATGTGTTTTTGCTCGTAACAAGGATAATAATGTACTTGGGTTCATACAAAGGAGTGTTAGTACAAGACTAGCGAGGTCATCCTAAGATTACATCTTGCTCTTGTGAGACCACACCTTGATTATGCAGTTCAGTTCTGGTCACCGTATTACAGAATGGATATAGAATCCTTGGAAAGAATCAAGAGGAGAATGACAAGACTAATCCCGGGCATTAGGAACCTTGAGTACAGAGACAAGCTAAAGCATCTTAATTTGCACTCCCTCGAGAGACGTAGAGCGAGGGGCGACATGATAGAGGTGTATAAATGGAAGTCAGGGCTAAACAAAGGGGACATTACAAAGGTACTCAAACTATCCAACCAGGAGCGAACTCGTAACAATGGTTTTAAATTAGACAAATTTAGATTTAGGCGCGAAATAGGTAAACACTGGTTTGGAAACAGATTAGTGGATGAATGGAACAAGTTACCAAATATCATCATTAACTCAAATACACTGGATAGCTTCAAACATAGGTTGGATGCTTATATGAGCAATAGGGGTTGGGTGTAAATGGGACTGCCCAGTATGGGTCAATAGGCCCGCTGCAGTTTCCTCCATTCTTATGTTCTTATGTTCATGGTCGACCAGTCACCGGATAGTCGACCAGTCACCAGATAGTCGACCAATCATAGGATAGTTAAGTATGAGAACAGTTGGGTACTGACAGAGTAACGGTGTGCGGTGCGGTGGACAAGTGTATACAGCACTCGCCTCCCGTCCTAAGGGCCGCTGGTTCGCTCCCCGGGCCAACCCTAATCTCCACCCAGCTGTGATTGGCCGCTGAACTTTACAACTGAGTAATTGAGTATACAGGATAGAAGCATGAGGGGGAAGGCACTTTGCTTTAGATGGCCTTCAGTTCCTCACACAAGGGGGGAGGTTTACTATATAACAACCCTTCACTCCCAGCTGCCTTGTGGTCACCCTGACAGACAAATACACTAGAGGGATGGGGGGCATAAAGGGTGACTTAAAAATGGTTCATAGACGCCATTTAAACCTCCCTTGACAAACATCCCTCACCCACGAGCAAAAACTAAACAAAAACTACCAGTCAAGTCAGGAGAGGCGGGCGTTAGGTTGTTGATATAAAGTTTACCAGTTTAATATAGCTCATTTACGACAGTTTATTGGTGCTATATTATGGCAGTTTAGTATAATGTATTATGGTGTTAAAAACATAAAATAGACTTAACTTAATTATATAATATACTCATACGTCTGGTTTGTTTACTTCCCGCCCTCAGACCTTGTTGCCAGATGCCAGTACGATATGTTTTCCCCCGTAGCTGGCGATAAGAGAGCACTTGTGATCACAGTGGAGTCTTCATATTACCTGCCATCTTTATATCATAGCTTTAGGGGAGGATTACCTGGCGCTCCTATCTGTGTGTGTGTGTGTGTGTGTGTGTACATTAATCAAAAAAGAAAAAAAATATTTATAAATTTACACAAAAGAAAATAGTTACCCATAGAAACATCACATCAAGGTTAATTTAAATGCCTCAGGGTTAAGGATAAAGCCTCTATAACCTTCACAAGAACTATAACTCAAATAGATCGATTATAGCGAACCTTGACCTATGGGAAAAATGGCTGAAGAAAAAAAGAGAGTTGGTTCGTGGTTCTGGGTAAACATCGATTCAGTGTTCGAGGTTAAAATTATACATTAAGCTGTGGGTGTTTAGTGGTAATGACCTGGGCCATCCTGTGTAAATGTTGTTTCATAGTTCGTTAATGTTATGTTGTTGCTGCTGGATTTGTAGTGTATATAGGGTGTGTTAGTGTAGAGTGTGAAGGGGCGGGCATAGAGTGTGAGGGGGCGGGCATAGAGTGTGAGGGGGCGGGCATAGAGTGTGAGGGGATGGAGTTAGGGTGTGTTGGTGTAGAGTGTGAGGGGCGTACAGACACACACTGGTAATAACACGTCATCTCTCCGTCCGTCGCCGCCACCAGATCTGATTTCGCAGGTTGTGATTCACTTGTTCAGGGGAAGAGGAGGAGGAAGAATGAGGAAGGAGGAGGAGGAGGAGGAGAAGGGGTGTAAGAGAGGTAAGAGGAGGAGGAAGCCACGGAGGGAACGAAACGCTATCACATTTCTTACTGGCCAACAGGTAATCCGGGTCCTCTCCTTCGCCAGGTAAACCACTCAGGTAACCCGGAAATATTTATCGGTACAGTGATGTCAGAACTAGAGTAAATACGATCATCTTTTCATGTAATTGGGTTCTGATCGTCCTGTATCTAATTTCAGTCACTTAAACCCATAGATGGTCTGACTGTAGTGTGTTTTGAACGTATCCCAGCTCAGGTCATCGCCACCAGTCATCCTAGCTCACAGATCTCAGCGTATGTTTATTGCCTCTGTGAAGTAAGTTTGCTTGGAAATTGACTCTGACAGTGTGCTTTTGAGGTGACGTTTGTAAGAAGTGAGGGAGTGACGGGGACTGAGAGAGTGGCGTGGGCTGAGAGATGGGGGCTGAGAGAATGACAGGGCTGAGAGAGTGGCGTGGGCTGAGAGTGGCGTGGGCTGAGAGATGGGGGCTGAGATGACAGGGCTGAGAGTGGCGTGGGCTGAGGTGGCGTGGGCTGTGGCGTGGGCTGAGATGGGGCTGAGATGGGGGCTGAGAGATGACAGGGCTGAGAGAGTGGCGTGGGCTGAGAGATGGGGGCTGAGAGAATGACATGGCTGAGAGAATGACGGGGACTGAGAGAGTGGCGGAAAATTATCATGATCTTCAATAAGGATGAATAGTTTATTATTATAGAACTGCTACTTTTGGTGTGTGTGTGTGTGTGTGTGTGTGTGTGTGTGTGTGTGTGTATCCCAACCTTTGTTTACAATATTCTCTGAGCCGTGAAGAGTGAGTGAGAGAGTGCGAGTGTGAGGTGAGTGATTGAGTGAGTGACAATACGTGTGGTGGAGGATGATCCCTAGATGGAATTTTTGTGGTGGAGTGTGGTGGTGGTGGTGAGGGGGTATATCAGGAGAGAAGGTTGAGTATGTTGGAGTGTGGTTGAATATGTTAGACTGTGGAAGAGTGTGTTGGAGTGTGGAGGAGTATGCTGGAGTGTGGTGGCAGGGAAAATCGTATCTAATTCAAGTGGAATAACAAAGATTGGTTCACTATGTATGGGATGTTAAAATGTAAGCCACAATGACAATATTTATAATATGTTTTGCCCAAGGGCCGATGATTAGATATCCAAGTGAAGTTTTATAAACGTGTGGCTCATATACAGGGCAGACACAAACGGACAGATGGATAAGACGGGGCACACTAACGAAAGCAGGAAAACACTTGCCACAGCGGAACACAACACGAAGGATGGACTCAAAGTAGATGTTGGCAATGTTGACAATTGTGTGTTGACTCTGAGCTGTTGCAAGGAGGAAAGAACGACATGCCCAATACTGTACTTGTCAATAATGCGTAATAGTAGCGTAACCGACCGTCCAAATGGCTGATAGGTCGAATGGGAGCAGAGAGAATAAAATGGAATTAAAAGTGTATATTTCTGCGTCTCAGCCCTCCGTCACGGCTTCCAGGTTATTCCCTCACCCAGTAGGTAATGTGTGTTTGTCAGCCGTGAGCGAATAATAACAGAGACGTGACCGATCGCCCGAGCGGCTAACGAGCCGATCAGTGGCGAAGAGTATAAATCACCCGTATTATTAAACAACATCTTCCCTTGAAGAGGGTCGTCGTGTGTCAACCAGAGCTTTAAACTAAATGAGTCCTGAGGGACACCGCAGTACAGTACCGAACGGGGTGGTGTGGCGGTAAAATTAACTAATTCCAATAAAATTAATTTATAATATTGGAATTAGTTCATTTTACCGCCACACCTCCCCGTTAAGTACAGTACTGCGGTGTCCCTCAGGACTCATTTAGTTTAAAGCTCTGGTTGACACACGACGACCCTCTTCAAGGGAAGATGTTGTTTAATAATACGGGTGTAAAAGTAAGTAAAAAGGACCCACTAGTGTAAGAACCCCGGCCCCGGGTCTCGTGGTGTGGTAAAGTGGTTCGCGTCCTTCGGTTCTCTTGATGTAAAGGACTGGTTCACAGACTTATGGGTTTTCATGCAGCAATCTACCGGTTCGTATCCCGTTGATTCATTGTAGTTTAAGGACTGTTATAACGTTTGGTGTATACTGTATTATAACGTTTGGTGTTCTTGATGTAAACACCTATTCGAACCTTCTGAATTTCACAGTATCCGGTTCACAAACTTCCTTTCATATATTCCAAAGTTGCTGACATAGGTGGAACAAAGGCCGCATATATGGGATCAGTAACGTAAACAAAATAAAAACAACAACAGGGATACATTTGTGAAGGTTTACTCCCCGTGACGATATGAGCAATTGTAGTTAGTGTGTAGTAGAGGCCGAGGGTCACTGGGGGGGGGTGGTCATGGATGGTTATTGGGCGGTGTGGCTTCCCTGGTGTAGCGGTTAATTTCTCCCATGACAGACGAATTGGTGGGGGTCGGTGATAGTGTTTTGTATCGTGTTGACTGTAAATATTAGGAGTGACATTATCTTAAGAGCTTTAGGATCACCCGAAGAATCGTCGCCCCAGAGTTCCGGCAGGGCGACAGTTCTTCAGGTGGGATATCCTGGGGTGACGATTCTTCAGGTGATCCGAGCTTTATTTGTGTACGGTATTGTTAGCTCCTAAAATTAAGACCTTTTTCATCACTGATAATGTCAACTTGTACATGACCTTCTTGATCAAATGGTTCAATGTTATGTAATGTATATTGGTTTCTTCGAGGACAAGTTACCATGTCATTTTGTTTTACTGTTGATGATGATATTACGAGGGTGACAAAACCTAATTATTCTCTCTCACCCACAGCGGAGGAAGACAAGGCTATTGGTGCTATCCCCACGAAGCCTATGGACTCCAAGGACCTGCCCAGGATATGTTCACAGCACCGTCGCTACCCTATCCTCTACAAGGTCGAGTTCCAGGTCAGTGCCAGCCTCTACAAGGTCGAGTTTTACTTTACTTTTACTGTGTGTTAATCATACCAGGTAATAATATTAGTATTAATAAAAAAAATATGTAATGGACTAAAATTACAAAGGTTTTATAGTCGGACAGAAAGAATATTGTATAATAAAAACTGGAATAGAAAAAGAAGAGATAATTCATAAGTTTAAGAGTTTTATAAAATTAATGTTTTATTAAGGTTGGTCTGACATGCTGACATTTATACATTATATATATAGCAATTGTAGTTTGTGTCTCTTACGTCCGTGTTGCGTCAGTGGATTGCAGTTCATGTGAATCATGTTGCATATTTACAAATTTTATTATAACAGCGTTTATGTTGCAGATGGCATCAAAGGTGGAGCCACACTCTCTGCGTCACGCGCTGAAGGAAGCAAATGAACTCAAGAACACCAACAAAAGAAGTATTGCTTGTAAGTTCTGTTCATTATCTAGTTTTTATTTTTGGCAAATGAAATGATACAAGCTTGAGGATGAGCCACAGTCTGCATTATATACACAAGGTCATTATTAATGCATGGTGCACTGCTGAGACCTGTGTGTATTAAAGCTCTCGCCCATGAAACATAATCGGCCTACAAACCACAACACAGTTCTGTAATGCTAAAATTACAGATGGTAACTGAGGTTAGGGGGCTACAGTAAAGGTGTTGAGAAATAAAAAAATAGGTACAACAACTTATCTTGAGTTTACTAGTGATGGCGGGATGTTATGGTGGTTGTGGTGAAGATGGTGTGGGGAGTGGGTAGAAGGAAGATGGTGTGGGGAGTGGGTAGAAGGAAGATGGTGTGGGGAGTGGGTAGAAGGATGATGGTGTGGGGAGTGGGTAGAAGGAAGATGGTGTGGGGAGTGGGTAGAAGGAAGATGGTGTGGGGAGTGGGTAGAAGGAAGATGGTGTGGGGAGTGGGTAGAAGGATACAGGGTACTCCCCACTGTTTCCTTCTCGGGATCCCGGGCGTAAGTGGTTATGGTTTTTTTTCCCGGGAATTTGGTTCAAATCCCAGGATTCTTATTGTTATTCCTTATCTCTGATTTGCACTATGTAAAATACAAAAAACGCATGAAAGAGAGAGAGAGAGAGAGAGAGAGAGAGAGAGAGTCTGACAGAAGTGACGCGTACCGTTCCTGTAGACTTCTGGCCCTCACCGCGTCTTGCTCGGGTCCCGGCCTTAGCCGTGTTTATCTCCCTGCAGAGGTGTGTTGACTGTCCAGTAATCTGTCTGTATATGATGCCAAAATGTAAGCCATGATATAATGGTGAATCTTGGCTTGCATGATACAGAGTACGGACATGTGACTGATATGATAAATTAACATAGTGCCTACTTAGTGTTGTTATTGTTTTTCAGGTGATTTTGCTAAACTATGGCCGAGTCATATGCATGGCAATATTTTGATAGACTGAAAACTGAGGAATGGAATGAGTTTAATTAAAATTTTGCTTGTTTAATCATATCATGTACCTATTTTTACAGCAATATGCAAGTTAATAAAGAGAACTTTGCTTCAGTGTAATATAACTTCTCAAATCAATTGCCTGTCAAATAATCTACAGATACTACACTAATGAAGTATGTAGGGTTAGCATATAGCATTAGTTAGTACAAATATCACTTGATTCGGGAAATCCCTGGATCCCGGGAAATATCCTGGTTTGTTCCAGAATCTCGGGATGCTAAGAAACCCCCAAAACAGTTAACCCTACTCCCCACCACCCTCCAGGGTTGTGATGAAACCCCACACAGGTAGCACAGGTTGGAGAACTTGTGGTGGGTAGTGGATCCTCGACATTAAGTGACAGAGGATCGTGGGTGAGAGTGGAACTTCAAGTGAGTGTTAATCTTTAGGTGAAAGTGGAGCTCCAATATAAAGCTCAGCCGTAGAATTTGCTACATCATCTTTTCTTCAAGAGGCTAATGTTTCTGCCATTCTCTGACAGATGACTACAACAGAGTGGTACTGGATCCACTGCCTGATTCCCCAGACTCAGACTACGTCAATGCCTCATATGTTGATGTAAGTTACCATCAACCTTTTGTGATCGTCTGCCGGAGATTTACATTTTAGTAGTTATATGTGTATTAGGTAAGGTGTGAGAGGAGTGGTGCAGCATTTTAATTTGTATTGGTACCCAGTCACCTGCACTTTTACATGATACAATGGCTGGTGCATTTTGTGAGATGTGGCGACCTGTCCAGGAATACTGATGTAGTAGCATTAGTCTGACTACTATGGTGAGGTTCTTTAGGGTCATTCGGGGAGTTTTAATTTGTTGTAAATAAAAACAGAGTTGCTACATCTCACAAAACGTGCCAGCCACTGTACCAGGTATAAGTGCAGGTGACTGTACAGTATATATTTAAAGAGAGAGTACAGTATTTCCTATTTTTTAATATTAATGTCCAGTACTAATGTAAGTTTCAAGCTCCTTACAGGAAGCCAGAGTACATCCTCAGTGTCATTAACATGTAGATTTATTTGATGACTCAAGACCCCTGTAGAAACTGAAGCAATTTAGGTTCTTTAAAGATCCAGTTCAAGCACAGTTGTTCACAAGTCCCTCTGCTTGATCACTGTATTATTTAATACTATTTTGACCTTTATCTTGAGTAGTGTTTAAAGTCTTTACTGTACTGACCTCTGGTTCATCACTGTCTTAACTAAATGCCCTGACCACTATCTGGCCCACTGTGTTGACCTCAGTCTTTGGCCCAATACATATCATGTTTTAAACACAAGTTTAACTGGTTTTAATTCACTCTATCTTCTTATAGAGTCTTCTAACACCAAAGGCCTATGTAGCGACACAGGGCCCATTAGAAAACACTATTTGTGACTTCTGGCGGCTGGTGTGGCAACAGAAATCCCGTATTATCGTCATGCTTACCAAAACATTCGATTTTATTAAGGTAAGCAATAAAAATTTACAGTAACTTGGAGGTATATTGGTGAAGAGTTAGATGTTGTGCTTGTTGTAGGAAATTATTTGACTATATAAGTTTGAGGTCATTCAGTCACCCATTAAAAGTAATATAAATTTTTGAGAAAATGAAATGAAAATTAAAAGAAGGAAATTAATACATTTAGATCATCGAGGACAGCTGTCAACCTTGAGTATAATAAACTTGTTTATTATCTCTCACTTGCACAAGAAGATAAGTTTTAAGTAGAGTAATATGTTATACTTAATGGTCTGGATGATAATATTACTGAATAAAGTGAGATTATAAAATTGATATCAGCTGAAACAGTTACAAGTGATAGCAGTCAAACCTGGAGTATAGTTGAATATCATAGACATCCTTCTCACATCCGACCTGGGGATTGAACCCAGGATGTAGTGATAAGAGGTTAGCACACTGCTGCTGTACAGTACCTTTGTCAGATACTAGACATACCTTTCATATCTATGTTCTTTTAAATAACCAACAGCTTTCAATATCCCATTTTTCTCACCATCAGGTTATGTGTGTACAATACTGGCCAGCGATGGTTGGTTGCCCTGATCACTATGAGGGCATCAAGGTCGACCTTCTAAAAGAAGAGCAACTCGCTAACTTCCAGATCCGCACGCTAAAACTCAGCTTAGAGGGACATGTGAGATATTATTACCTTCTCTTAGTGGTTGGTTTTGGGTCCTATTTTGACCTATTCTTAGTTATAGAGCTTTATATATACTCAGCCTTGTAAGTATAAATCTTTCAGTTTCTCTTCTTAGCATTGTTTGTAATTTCACTGTAGTACACTCTCTCTAAAAAGTACAGTATATCTATGATTTTGTATGAGACAATATGACACAGCAGACGAAGAATTTGGGCAATCCTACCGAGACAACAGGAGTCATATTGTTCTTTTTGAAAGTCATCAGCCCCCTCCATAAAGATACTTTTTTGAGCGAGTGTACGGATACCTGTATTTAGATTCAAGTTGCACTACACTATATTCAGTATATTGAATTTCAAAAGGAAGTCACTTGAAAACAATAGCATTACCCAGTATATACTGTACTGCGGTATCATATAAATTTGATAAAGTTTTGTTTGTTTAAATGGGCGACAGTAATCAAATATTTTCCTTCTCCTCCAACAGCCTGAAGAAGAGAGAGAAATAGTACAGTTCCACTACACAGAATGGCCGTCACACACGCAACCTTTCATCAATGGCCTCTTAGAGTTCCGGCGGAGAATCAAATTATGGACGCAAGCCAACCTCACTCCAGCTGACGGCCCCATCATAGTACACTGCAGGTGGAGAGACAATCAGCTGTCTTGTTTAATATTTGTGGATATCAATAATTTATGACTTTTAGAGTTTAATGTGAATCTGAGTGAAGAAGATGGGGAGAAGAGATTGATAGGTAGGTAATGCACTGACATGGCATAACAGGACTTGAATAGAAGATAAATTAACAGTCTAATTCAGCTGATTTGAGTTAAGCTGACTATGAGTGAATGAAATGAATGTAAAAGATAAGAAAAACTAGAAATATCACTGAATCCAAGTTGGGTACAAAGAGAAACGCTACTGAGAGGATGTAATACAGTACTGCATGTACACTGTAATCTATGTAATCTTTATGTTTGTTTATATAAATTTTTAAGTCGAGTGTTTCTCTCTAGTGACGGAGGTGCAAGGACGGGTGTGTACATGGCTGTTGACGCCAACCTTGAGCTACACGAGGAAGATGGGAAGTTCGACATCTATGGTTATGTCAAGAGATTGAAGCAGGCGCGTCCAGGACTGATCGAGACAGTGGTACAGTACAAACTTTACCTCCCCCCCCCCAAAGTGGATAGGATGATGAATTTAATATCTTTAACCCTGTGGTACTCATGGCCATGGTCGGAAATCTCAACCCCTCGTGGTCTTTTGATGCAAATAGCGTCATTTGCAATCTCACCCCGTCACAGTCTTTTGAGGCAGGTTGCTTTGGAAACAGGAACGCTTTTCTATTTAAGTAAACATTGGGTAGAGTGATTCAGACCCAGGTAGCACCCTTAGAGATGCATCTGCCAGCCCACGTGGCTAGTGGGAGGAACTTGGGTGGTTGATAGGGCCAGTCCACTGTTCCAGCATTTCTGCTTACAGGAAGGGGTGCTCTCAGTAAGATATAGCTGAGCAGGGAGGTTCGGGCCAGCACGGGCGCGCTTAGCGACACAATCTGCATCAAAAGACCACGAGAGGGCTAAGTGGATAGGGTGATGAATTTAGTATCTCACTGTAAGGTTTGATTAGATTTATTTTATTCATATAATATGAATCTCACTTAATATTTTACTTACATGACTATGCTTAACACTTCTCACGTCCATATACTGTTGAAAGCCGAGTCCAATGTTTGTTTCGCAGAATCAGTATCGGTTTGTATACGATGCCCTGGAGGAGTTCCTTTTATGTGGCTACTCCTTCTTCCCCGTTAGTGAACTGTCTCAACGTCTCAAACACAAGTCTATGAAGATCAACGGGAACAAGAGCGAGTATCAGATAGAGTTCGAGGTAAGAGTGTTTTGTGTTCACTACAGGGTATTATGTTTAATTTTTTTTATGTAATACAGTTTGATTTTGCAGTTGATTTGTCGGTTTGTTCCTGTTTTCATGTCCGTTCATTTCATTATTTTATTGAATATGAAGACATAGAAGTACAGGTAGTAAGACTATCACTCCTGCAGTGTAGCACATGAAGTCTCCTCCATGCACTTCTCTTCTTGTTTATGGTATAGTTGATTCCTTAAGACCCACAGTGTTCTTGTCTACAAAACCCCTTCATTCTATTCCTCATTTACGGTATGTTTGTGTTTGTCAGGTCTTCATTTTCCCTCTTGTTTATTTATGACCTCACACACTCATTCTCCTACAGCGTGTGGTTTTCTTTCATCATCGTTAGGGTCATCATCACTTTAGGGTCGTTTTCCCAGCTTGCGTGAGGTGTGATTGAGTGATAGCAAGGTGTCCTCCCAGTTACCATCAGGCAAATTTGAAGCACATGTTACAGCTGGATGTCCTTATCACCAACTCAATTTCCATAGAGTGGGAACCAAGTATTAGATGTAGGACTTCCAAGTGCCCTCTTAGCTAACAAGACAAAATAAAAGTAAAAAGTAATATCAGTATCATTTTTATTTTTGTCTGCTTTTCTTGGTTCATATCTATATCTAAAAAAACAAAAAAAACATTAATTACTTGCTTGATACTTGACACTCTACCTATGACTCTTTACAGCACATGGGGGTAAACCAAACTGTACCTTTCATTCCAATGGACTCCACCACAGTTGTATACTTGCCTTCTTTCCCTCATCACTTTCACGGGGCAACCAATTGAACTCTCTCCAACACTCACCCATATCTTGAATTCAAACTTCCTTGGAAAAAATCAGCCTCATCATCTATTGTACCAGTTTCTCCACCATTCCAGAGCTGTCCACCATTTTAGATAACTGATACAAACTTGTGCATTTTATTGGTAAGCTTCTTCCATCATAGGACCTCCTGTATCTTAGGAGTCATTTGTAGTACCAGAGGAGAGAGATCTTGTTCCTTTGTCACTGAAAGATAATACATGTAACTTTTAATTTGGATATTATAATTTAAAGTCACATATTTAGTAATTTAGATTAAAGAATAAAATAAAAAAGTAATAAAGAGTACAGAAAATGTATTTATTCTCAAATACATTATTATGATATGACCTTTACAATATACTACTGTACAATACACAGTACTTTATTTAGCTATTCAACATAACAGTAATTTTATAGGTACAGTCACCCACACAAATCCTATCACCTCACCTGCTGCTCCACGAACCCCAAGTCTGAATCTTAGGGTTCATGATTCAGGAGGAGAGGGGACAGGACTTCTCGCCATTACTGTACTGTAATTCATACATATTTTGTGTCTTGTTGTATGAAATCAATGTCTGTAGTTTGTGTCTTGTGTAATTTGTCTTTTATTTCCTTGCAAGCTTCTCCAGTGGTTGAGGAATCATTGGTAATGAGGTTGTGTCAGGCTTCATCTTGTGTACAGTCTTGGTCACTTGTTTACAGTCCATGTGTCATCAATGCCTTTGATCGTGCAGTCAGTTGTGTATTACAGGGTGCTGTCTGTATGTGTGACTACACTATGGAAGTAGTTATGCACTTTTTTATGATGATAAACTTTAGCATATGTGATAATGTACTATCTGCTTGGATGGTGATACTGTATATATATATATTCATCACACATGTAACATTGTATTCTGCTCACAAGTAGCTAATGAAATATTATTGTGCATTAGTGTACTGTCTCTCTATTGCAGTGTACTATTTGTCAATGTAATATATTACTACAGTATAGTCACACACACGACCATAATGTATATTCACTGATGTCTTATACACAGCTTGCACATGTGATATATAAACTTCTCATAAGTGATAGTGTACAGCTTGCACTTTTGATAATAACTGTCCACACATCTGTAGTGGTATGATGCCCACACACAACATAAGCCTTGCTGAGGTGGAGGATTTTCAGGACATGTTAAAGTGATTCCTCCGTGTGTTGTTGTGTGCCATGCATTGATGTGTGAAAAAGTGTTCTCCTTCATTGGCAGAACAGAGATACTAAAACACATCATTTTGGTATTGTAAGATATTTAAACTATTATTTCAAGGTATTTTATTCTGGTAAAATATTGTACAGTATTGTAAAATATCCAGGCTATGTGATTAAAAGACGCATCACTCTTGCCGTTACATTAAGGTATCCACATATAATGTGTCAGTCCAGCCTAGAGCCTTACACAGGTACACTCACCCACAAAAGTCCTATTGCCTCTTCTCCTGAACCACAAACCCCAAGATTCGGACTCATGGCCCTGAAGCACTAGACACTGATGCATTATTTTTTGTCAATAAATGCTTCGAATTCACGAGACTGAATCTTGGGGTTTGTGGCTCAGGAAAAAAGGCAAGTGGACTTTTATAGATGACCCCACACTCACCACCACACGATACTGTAGTTGTTTAATAAGAATCTTAATTATTTTATTTACATTATTCTAGTAATATATACTAAAAGGAATTTATACCTTTGTTAATATGCTGTCTGTGTGTTGTGGATTACTAGCCATAAGTATTATAGTTTCAAGTCCTGTAATCAAATATTGAATGGTATATGTTGATGCTGATCTGTTGAGAGGCGTTGATCTCTCAGTATATTGTTGTCATTATAGTGTGTGTGTGGAAGAGTACACACACACACACACACACACACACACACACATATGACTATTATGCACCTTATACATTATCATGTTCACTTATTAGGTATTTAATAAACAAATACCATTTGTGAAGGTGGTGGCCACAGCCTTGGTCAAACAATTGTTGATCATAATTATGTACATTTAGATGAACTTTTGATAGTACTGTACTGTACTGTACTGTACTGTACTGTACTGTACTGTACTGTACTGTACTGTACCCTGTAATGTTAATGTTTCTTAAGATAATTATGAAAAGTTAATATGATGATAAATGTAATGGAAAATTTTTATGTAATAGATAGAAGACGAAAAAGTGAACAGAATTCATGAATGATAATTTTTGGTGGTTAATGAACAGTACTGATTGGTATCATGAGAACCGACACAGCAGTCATTTACTATGCATGATAAAACTAATAATATGAAAAAAGTTAATAGTTCTCACTTTTATTAAACTACAGTATAGTACAGTGGGGTATGCTATAACGAACGGATCCTACTACGAATATTCCTATAACGAACGGTTTTACCTATAAAATTGAGAATGCTATAACGAACGAAACTCCTACAATGAACATAATTTAATTTTTTTTTTTTTTTCTAATTTATTGTTTTATTATAACAAATATTAATGATATTCTTTATTTCAGGGGTTTAGATGCATATTTATGCACTTTTTTACAATTTTTACAATTTTATATTATATTTTTCAGTGTTAAGTGGTTGTATTTGGGGGCCTGGAACGGATTAATCCTATAACAAACGAATGCTATAACGAACAAGGTTCTAGAACCAATTAGATTCGTTATAGCATACCCCACTGTACTGTATTTGATAATTATATACAAGAAAAGTTAACAGATATAGAACATTTAAAGAGATCTGGGAATATATTTTGTATTTATGGTTGTAATGATATACTGCACTCATGTATTCTCTACCACATACAGAACATGGTAGATGAATATTATATCAAATAAATAACTCTGTGCTCACTGTTCCTCAGATCAAAAGAGACAATCAAAATAGTAGAATATCTATCACTCATATTTTTCCAACATTATTTCTAAATGACTTTATCTGATGGCTAGTAATACTGTAGGGAAGAGTTGAGCAACACTTCAATACTTGTAATAATTGCTCTTAACAGTATTGAGTACATGAGAAGGCTCTTATGTTATGAGACCATTGCCCAATCTACATTATTCTCATGGTATTGTACAAGAGTCTTAGGTCTGTTGTGGGTGAATATGTCTGGCCTGTATATCCAGATGTTCTTTCACTTCTGGACAACAATTGGTGGGGTGAGTGGTGCTGCTACAAATTCTCAGGACTGTAATTGCACATGTCAGTTTGATCTGCCTGTGCTTATCCAGTTTGTTTCTAAAAGGTTAACAAATTTAGAGACTTAACACAAGTAAATGGTAGCACACAAGTATATATTCATTCTGGCGGTGAGGAGAGATAACACTCAAAAGTTTTATTGATAGTTTGTAAGTGTAATGTGTTTATCATGTTGACTCTTTGTACAGTTAATTTAGTGTTATGCAGTATCTTTATGTTGATCACTGACCATGTATAGTAGACAAGTGTTGAGGTTCTGCACCAACACTCAGTACTCTGTTAAATCACAATCTCCACTTGCTCACACACTATGGTAAATTATGGATTAATCCTAGAAATCTCGTTTTACAGTCAAGTCTGTATAAGAGACTCGGGTATTTTACACTTAAGTCTCCTGGTTGATGTCTCAGGCTGACTAATCAGACAATTAGTGAAACATCTCCATTAAAATCATCCTCCTTAAAAGAGGAAGACTTGGAAGTAATGGTTTTCATTTGATATTAAAAGTTGAGAAGTTATGGTATCACAAAAGTGCACAACCTTACCTTCTTTTGCTCATCTTCAGTCATAAAGCATATCGAGAACCTTACCTCATTCCTGCCAAGCTTCAAGATAAACTTCACTGGGATGATGGAAAAGTATCCAAGCCTTGGCCTGACTGTTGCTTATTTGTGAAAGCATATTTAAAGAGGGCCAACCCTGTGTTCTTCAATCATGCAGAGATTAACCAAAAGTTAGCTCCTTATCCTTCCCTTATTTGAATCAAAGCCAGAGGAAGACAAAGAGAAGTAAACCTACAAGAGGAGAGGAAATCCTTCTCAGACCAACTCCTGAACCCCATTAGGTTCTGGGAAGGGAATAGCATTTGAGGCAGAGCCCACACTCACAATGTCTTAATCAGGACTAACCCCAACAAAACATAATCTTACTCTACTGCTAAAAGAATACTTATGATGGAACATGGCATTTGCTCAACTTTCCTAATAATGCCGTTTTTTCTAAAAAACAGTTTTTGTGATATACTGTAGTCCCTATTTTTCTTGTTAAACAATCCAACTTAGGTTCATCTGACAAAACAATCTCCCTCAAGGGTTTTTCTTTTGCAAATCATAGGGAACCATGCAATAATCTCTAAGCAGTGAATATTATGTCAGCCTTGCAGCAATCCTCTAAAATAGGGTTCCTGTG
This sequence comes from Homarus americanus, assembly GCF_018991925.1. NCBI lineage: Eukaryota > Metazoa > Arthropoda > Malacostraca > Decapoda > Nephropidae > Homarus > Homarus americanus. The sequence goes on from NW_024750713.1 coordinate 728,609, forward strand.
ACACTGTCTCACCCTCAAATTGGATGGTCTCACCTTACGGTCCAGACGCCCATGACTAAATGACCACATACTAACTATGTAATCAAGTTCTCTCCTTGACACAGTTGACCTCTGGCTGAGCTGTCAATTGTATTGATATCTCTAATGAAACAGTTCTTGGAACTGGAAATATGTAAAGGCTGGAATTTGCCCACTTTTCTTGTGAAGCAGGAAACAAGTGGTGTAACCATATTACTTCCCCAGATGTTTAAGTCAGTAAACAATGGAAGGTAATGTTGCTCAGGCTATTCAGGTGCCATTACTCATCACCTCCTTAACTCATATGGTGACCTTTGTTTCTAAATCTCCCTTTTTAAAGGGTCTTAATGGCAATTGGTGAATATTTTCAGTGTTTGCTCCCATTAACTAGATGGGTACACAGATACAAGTGTCTCCTTGTATTAGCGTAATATTGAATAAATAATTGAAAAGCATAGGGTCTGCCTGAATAACACTTGATTGTTAATTAAAAAGATAAAAGTATAAGTTTAAGAAAATACTAGAAAAGAGATTAAATAACAAAATATGGAACTAAAAAATGTGCAAAATATTGTGGGATGTCAGGCTGTGTACCAGAGTCCCAAGGAGTGGAAGAACCATCTGTCCTTGAGCAGTGTTTCTGAGGATGATTGACACAAGTCCATGAGTTTGTTATACTTATGATGTACTGAGGTGAAGTCCTATATTTCTCAGAAGGATTGACTTGTTTCATCATACTGTCTGGTTGTTATGTTGAAGAGTTATCCATTGTTTAATGTAACACATGTCTGGTGACTTTTGTGAGTGTTAATTATGGCATGGATGTGAAAGCCATTTATGTGGATTTATTTTATGTATTAGTCTGCTTTAAATAACCATTAATATAGCTTTTTTTAAATGCATGTGTGCAGATCTGCTTAACCCCTTCACTACGGGGATGCCACTTTTGATATATTATTTGGGTAATGCCAGGCAATTTTACTCAGCACAGAGGGGAAGCCATACACAAAGAGTTTGTAGACTCTCTCCACTAATCCCTTTACCACGGGAATATCACTGTTAATGTTTTATTTGGGTAATGGTAGGTAATGGTAGGTAATTTTATTCAGCACAGAAGGGAAACCATACACAAGGGTTTAGGCACTTATATACATTTATTTTATTAACTACATAATCTTGTTCTAATGTGCTTCTATACAATAAGAATTTTGTAGTTGTTATAACGTCACACCAGCTTCTCTGTAGGTTAATTTCCTCCACTGTAGCTAAAAAAAAATTATGCTTTAGAATACTCGGAAGTGTTTGAGAGGAAACTTAGAATGATGAGTGGTATGAATTGTATGTTTATGATGCATTGTTGGCCTGTTACCATACATCATCATGACAAATAAACTTAAACATTATATTTGATAATATTCATACTGAAGGTTTCCCCAAAGGTCTAATACGAAAATACAGGATAAAGTTAAGTATTCTGGACTGTGTATGATTTTTATTGGTGTAAATCCATCTTTGTTTCTGATGTGGTTGATGCATTTATTTGTCTAGTATATACAGTAAACTTTGATAAATCTACCAAACTAATTCTTGCAAGCCCTGTCCATTATTGGGAGGATTCTGTTATTGAGAATATCCACTATTGAGAAGTCTGTTATTGAGAGTGATTACTGTAATTGGAGATATACTTTTCATTTTTACATTTTCCATGTCTTTGAAAAGATAAAAGTTCATTTGTTTTGAATATATGACAGATATTTCGATAGCTAGAGTAGATTAAGTTTTTTGTACTATATCTTATGATAAATTATGGTACCTTTATTGTATTACTGTCAACCTAGATTCACCTGTGCCTTTGGTAAGTAGAGGCCCTTGAAGATGTGAAATACACAAAAGCGCTCGAGAACTTCGTGTTATCTTTTTTCCTATGCGGAAATCAGCATATTAATATAGTACAGTATAAACATAGTGATGGAATATGGCCTCACTTATAATTACCCCACTATCATTTATCACTATAATTTGTTTCTAATGTTTCAGAAAATTTGTAAGATGACTCCAAGGTTTACCATCGGTGACTGTGCGGGCGGGCACCGAGCGGACAACCGAGTCAAGAATCGTAACGTTCTCTGTGTTCCTCGTCAGTATTGCCCGTTGATTCTGTTCTCCTCAACCTGCCACAGCATAGCTTTTGCATTTCCCATCTATACAGCCCCTGATAATTATAATCTTGTCTATTATGTCTTTTGATATATTGTGTTATGTTGCCTTGTAATTGTATTTCCCTTAATTGGTGTTCACTGTTGCATGTGTTACAGTGTACCTTTAGAACATATTCTTTGTCTCAGTATGTCCAGAATTTTTGGTTCAGGTGACCTATTAACCCACAAATGATCTGTCGTCTTTCCTCCTGAACCACAAACCCCCGAGAATCAGATTCGTGAACCCGAAGCAATAGACACAGACGCATTACTCTGTCCATAGATGCTTTGGATTCATGAGTCTGAATCTCGGGGTTCGTGAAGGAGAGGCGACAGGACTTTTGTGGGTGATTGTACTTCATACCTTTTGGTTCATTGTGTTATTTTTATTTATCTGCATCTCATTGTTTGTCATGTACACTACTTACTGCCCTTTGCTTTTAATCCTTTCCTGCTGATTGTTGCACTTTAATATTTTTTCTAGCTACTGCCTGAACGTTTTAAAGGGAAACCTGGAGCCAAGGGGTTAAAATCTCTCTCGAATGACCCTTAACGCCAATTGTCACACTGTAATTTTATTCTGGGTCTACTGTCAGATGATTTTATTCAGCTTATGGGAACCTTTGGGAGCCAAAGGGTTAAGTAGTTAAAACTATCCCCCATCCCCGGAATTTTTCGGGTATCTGGAAAACTTTCTCGTAATTTTCCGGAAAATGTGCCCCTCAGATAATCGTTCCCAAAGCCGGAATTTTCCGGAAAATTCCGGCTTTGGGAACGATTTTTCGAGAAAATTTCAATTCTGGCTATCGGAGAGTTCCGGGTTTGAGGGATTCCGGCTAACGGAGATATTTGCTGTTAAAATTTTCATATAGTACTTATTGGACTTTCTCATATATATTTGTAAATCAGTTCTATATACTGTACAGAACTGTAAATAAACTTTCATTACTACAGAATTTTAGAACATAAAATACTGTATGTATAGTTATTTGTGACTGATAACTTAATTTCTCTTCTCCTTCAGCTGACAACTTCAGACCGTACATCACATCATTCCAAGGCAACAGCAACACCGATTACATTAACGCAGTTTGTGTTGATGTGAGTATATATAAAAAACATCTACTAATGTCATATGCTCAATATTTATTTCAATATCATAGTTGATTTACTGAAACTTTTTTTTTTATTACGGTAATGAAATAGTTTATAGTTTGTATCTGATCATAATAATAGATAACATTGCCATATCAAAAGACCGTGTCAATGTCTTACAGATATATCATGTAATGTAATAAGCTTATGAACCCTTTTGTGTACATAAGATTTACTACCTAATGTTTGGATACTTTACTTCTTTTTTGTACCATAAGGTGTCTGCTTGACTGTTAGTGTTTTGAGATATCCACAGAGCCAAACTTTGCAACACGACCCTAAACCTAAATTAAAGAACCCTTATTTGTTTCTCCCCTTCCCTGACCTTAGTGATCCAGTGCATGTTATTTTGTTACTTTAGATTCATAGATTTTTTAAACCTGGAATGGGGATTGTTTTTGTCCTTGATTGTTTTTTAAAAATATTTTCATTAATTTTTATGGAAAGATATTTGTTTGGTATTTTGAACCATATCCCTACTATCCTTTACACACACTTGAGGATCTGAGGTTAAGAGAGAGAGAGAGAGAGCAAAGTTACGTAGTGTATTTAACCCCGAGTTTTAGAACGTCAAATATGGAAAGTCTTTTAAAAGTATTTTGTTAGCCAGCACTCAATCTCCTGACCCTCTTACCTTATTTTTGCCACTGCCTTTTTCCGTCTGTGTTTTGTGGCGGCTCCAAAGGGGTACTTGAGGCCCCGGGAATACATAGTGTCCGAGTGGCCCCTGAAGTCGACCACCTCCGACTTTTGGTCCCTTGTGTACGACCATGAGGTGACTTCCGTCGTAGTCCTGTGCAACCCCTCACCCTTGGAGGCCTCGGTAAGATGCCTAAAAAAAGCCAATACACTTAAATCTCAATCTTAAGTCTCACTGTAAAATCTTATGGGAAGTGCTTTGATGCTGTTCATTAAATAAAACAAATACAGTGCCTTTTTTAAGAACTAAATCTGTATAGAGGAAGAGAAGAATATACTGTAGGCTGGGTATATATGGTACTGTATGTATAAGTTTCACCATCAAAGCACTTTCTTTACTTTAAATTATTTATAAAGCAACAGCAGAACAAAGGGGTAATCTATTTTATATTTAGTACAGTACAGACATATATTTTATTGCTGTATTACATGTACATTACTGTATTGAAGTACATTGTATTATATTAATAATAACTTTGTGTAGGTATATAATTTCATATCCTTAAAATTTTAGTAATATATGAATGGATCACCACACCTGCTGCTTGCTTTAACTAAACCACCTCTAAACTTGCCTGGATTTAGGCCCCACTTCCGTGTCATCACCGAGACCCACCCACCTCCCCCACCTTCTGTGTAGCTAGAGTGTTTACAGTTTGTTGTCATTGTGTATTTCAAACCTTTATGAAAATACTTCTTAAAGGTTTATAAGATACACTTCACCAGTCTTTAATGATTTTGTTTAGTGTTAAAATTGTCAATGGAAATGCACACTTATGATACAGTATGTTGTAGTCTTATCAACAGAGAAGTAAGCATTCTAGCTCTCTACTGCCACTACTCTTCCTTCTGAGAACCCCCTGCCTCCACATACAAGGAGTTTGGTCCCATCTTTTCAGGGCTACACCCACCCGCGGGAGTACATAGTGACGGAGTGGCCGACGTCTCAGACCCTGGGAGATCTTTGGTCACTGGTTTTTGACCACGATTGTTCTGCGGTGGTGGTCCTTTGTAACCCCACCAACACTGTGGTATGGACACTCACTATTGACTCATACTGCAATGAGGGAATTCTTAAGAAATAATTAACTCATTGACATGTTACCTGGAGAAATAACTTTTAATCTTTTGGTATATACTGTATGTGAAGTGAAGTAATTTTTGTGTAATTAATACTTATTAATACTTGTATTGTATTATTGTTGCTGTTATTTCTCCTGTTGCTGCCAATGGGGTGTTTGTCTCTACTTATTACCATTGAATGAGTTTTTTTTATTACTCATTAATAAAACCTTCAGCAAAGTGTTACAAAGTACAGATACAATACCTCCTGTCCCTTTCATTATTTATTTATGTATACAGTATTCAAATAACATAGTTTATTTTGGAAAAGTGGAGAAAATTTCATAATATAAAGACAACTGAATTTTCAACACTTTATATTCCAGTTCCCTATGAACCCACCTACTGAACACTCATTCTTGCTGATGGAAGTTTACAGTGATATACAAAACATCTGCATCCAGGAAGTTTATGCAACATTTGTATCTTTTAATCTATTTTTTTGTGTGCCATCTTATCTGACAGAGAGTTAAGATATGCTGAGCCTTTGTGTTGATGGGATATAAACAAAGGCACGTCACAGTACGAGATGTTATGACTGTTGCTGTATATAAGATGATGCTAGTAATATGATACTTTATTGTATATTTCTTCCCAAGGCAAAATACAGAGATGAGTGTATCAGTTGAAATTTACTGTAGAGTTTCAGTATGTCTCCCCCTGAAAGAAGAGAGACATTCTGTTTTTCATTTTTTAACATATTTCCTTTCAATCCTCAATTTTTTTCTGAATCAGTAGAAATCACAAATGTTTTGCGATAGTCCAACATTCATTTGCTCTTTCCAATACAGGTTTTCTTTAGAAGCATGTACTGTACTGTACTGTACTGTACTGTACTGTACTATACTGTACTGTACTATACTATACTATACTAGAAAACCCCCCTACTGGTTTTTATTGGGTTACTGAGTACTTCTGTGCAGCTGAGGGAACATACCGTAGGCTGTAACTAAAACACATTGTATCACGAGGAACTTTGAAAACAAGAAAATGTTTGGTGTAGTAAATAAAACTATTGTTATTAATCTGATTTAAAATTACTTGAAGGTTGTTTTTATCTTGATCCTCTTGTAAAATTATTTAGCTGCACTGAAGTTCAACAGTACATCCATTAAGAAGAATTAAAATAAAAAACACTATTCATCACTAGTCTCTTTCCAGTGTGAGATCTGGAGCAGTGAGACAACTCCCGCCTTGCATCACCATTCCTCTGTTTCCCTAATAAATTAATCATATAATCAACAAATTCAAAATTATGTTTATTGGTTAATTTAAATATGCAATTATTATGGTACTATGAATTCAAAGATTTATAATTGAATTCAGGTATTAAAGTTAATTTATGTAAGTCTTGTGGTTAAATTTAGAGCTTTTTCCTGTCTTGGTGATCTCAGTGTGACATATATTAAGAAATTTTGAATTGTTGATGTTGTTTCGACAATTTTTTTTTATAGAATTGTGCTTGCCTTTTTAGACATCAAGTGTCCCGTAGATTCTTCATTCCAAGACATGAGAATTCCCTTTTGTTACACCCAACATGTCTTGCAGGATGACTAAACACAGTGGAAACCTTACGTCAAGTTGGGTCAAAAGATATCTATGAGCTCCGTTTACCTATGGTTGAAATGTGACTGACCGGCTGTAAATGTTTTGTTACAGGAAGGTATAAAGTACGAATGACTGGCCTTATTCATATCCAAAAGTGGTCATACATCTTTCAGTCAAGTCTTGATTTTTTTCTCGAAATGGATACTTTTTTTTTTAGTTAGGATAAGGAGCTTGTTCATATGCCATAAGTCATGACTGGTGTCTGCCCATCTTCCTACAGTCAGTTGTTAATTATTATAGACCTTCTATTATTTTAACATCTTAGATATTTATATACCATTTTTCTAATTGAAGATTGTGGTTCTTAATGATTTATATGCATGTACAGTTTAGTGAAATGGATATATTTGCGGATACTATACTGTGAGAAGTCTATCACAGTACAGCATGCATGGAAAGAGGTGTGTGGGTTTGAGGAGAAGGACATTACTGTATAGGACAAGTAAAGGAATATATGGATGTGGAAAGAGAGGGGTTTGTTGGGGGAGGAAGATGCACTATTCTGAATGGCAAGTGTTAAACCTGATCTGAAATTTGTGGAATACTTATTGTCTTATTGTGATTATGGAAGGCATTTACAGCATTTTGTGGCTAATATGGGAAGTGATCAGTAAAGAGAAGCTGTCATGCTCGAGTAGAAGATTACCCACGACTTCCATATTTGTGATATACATTTTTGTTTGTGGGTTCATCACATCTACGAGACAAAATGTACAGTCGCCTGCACTTATACAATGGCTGGTATGTTTCATGAGATGTGGCAACTATGTGTTTGTGTACATCATATTAAAACTCCCTGAATGACCTCAAGGAACCTCACAAAAGTAGTCAGACTAAGGATGCTACATAAGCATTCCACAGAATTGCCACATCTCACAAAATGAACCAGCTACTGTACAAGGTATAAGTGCAGGCGACTGTACCTAGCCTACCATGGCATACATGTAAACTGTTCTTAAAAGATTATCTTGAGCTACAAAAATATGCTCCTTGGTATTGTTAGCAGCTACGTGTGGCTCACGAACACTTGAATTCTTTCACACAGTAAAATTAGCTGAAGTATGATCAGGTTTACTATACATTTTACTCACATGATTAAAAGGTGTAAGTTTCCTTAAAAAAATTTTGTTAGAACATTTTAGAAAGTATGGTAATATTTTTGTATTGAATTTCTCTCATTCTCTCTTCCTGTCCCTGAACAGCACTATCCCCCGTTTTGGCCAGACAAACAGAAATCAATGAAATATGGACCCGTTTTTACCATTGACCACACAAGTCACCAACATTACCAAAATATTCGCTCCTGGGTGTTCAAAATCAGCAAGAAGGTAAAGTAATTTGTTAACATCTGGTGACTGGGTGTTGACCTGTTTTGTGTTGTGGTATGTTGTTCATTTGTGGTAGTCAATATTTTAATGTCCAGAGATGATTTTTTGCAGCTGACGTACTAACCTGTTTACTGGTAAGTGTTTGTGTGTGTACAGTAATCCATCTCTTAAGACTATTGTGTTGGCTGTGACATTCACATAATAATGTTCTTACTGTATTTGCCTGATACCTGTCCTGCATTGTAATGGCTTTGATAAGTACTTCGTTTTGCTGGCACAATTATCACAAGATGGGAGAAAACTTTTTGCCTTTAACTAAATTACCAGTTACTAAAAGTAGTGAGGAAAGATGTGAGTGGAGGTCCCACCCCACTTGGAGCTACAACTTGGCTTCAACACCTCACACAGCTGCAACATTGATCCCGTTCATGTCTCTAAGCTGTGCAGTAATCTTAAAAAAAATGTGCTATAGAAATTTGACCTTAAAGAGAATGTAACATAGAGAGGTTCTGTTTGTTATGTATATAGTAGTACTCTATATATGTATTGTTTGTGCTGTTTAATAACTTAAATGTTAAAAAAAATGGCAGTATTGTTAAGATATCTTACTGCTTATATACAGTACACACTTTAGTTGCTTAATGGTATTGTGGAAAGTAATTAGAAATGATGGGATTTGCTCAGTTTTACTTATTATCAACAAATAGTATTTATTTATTTATTTATTTATTTATTTATTTATTTATTTATTTATCTATCATTTCACCTCCTATCAGCTTAGTATCCATCCAGGCAGTTGGTCTGTATGCTACTTTGGTATGAACTTTATTGTCCAGTGTTGGTACAGTACCCAGAGGAAACCTGTCATGTTTGGTAGTCACACTATATAACATAACTTTTCTCATACAGTATTTGTAAATTAATGTATTTAGATGCTTTATACATTCTAAAATAACACAAAAATCACCCCAAAATTACATTAAAAAATCACAGGTGCTGAGTAATTAGCATTGCAAAATTATGGGTACAGTACAATAATTAAATTTTTGCTAAGAGTCATTAGGACGAGTAATTACAGTACTCTACGTATATAAGTAGATGGATAAATTTTAATATTGTCATTTTGTGTGTCTTTATGTGCAGATACTGTACTGTCAAACTTATGTGTTCATGTGTTAAATAACAAATACATACAAGTGATATCTCTGTTAGCCGGAACAATTGGTGCAGAGCACTTCCGGGAATGAGGGATTTCCAAGTACGTAACAAGATGACTCTCTCAAAACCAGAAAAAAGTCCCTCATCCCCGGAATTTTCCGGGTAATGGAAAAATATTCTCGGAAGTTACAGTAGTTGCGCATTATATCATCTTTCGAAGCCGGAAAATATCCCCAACCCTGGAATTTTCCGGAATTTTCCATGCACTGGGAAAATTTTTGCGGAATTTTCCGGAAAATGTGCCCCTAGAAAAATTGTTCCCAAAGCCAGAATTTTCCTGAAAATTCCGGCTTTGGAAACGATTGTCCGAGAAAATTTAAATTCCGGTTATCAGAGAGTTCCGGGTTTGGGGAATTCCGGCTAACGGAGATATTATGTGTTTGTCTTTTGTTGTCAGTACATACTCGTATACACAGATAACTACATGGGATATATCTTACCATGAATCACCTCTCAACAGAAGTAAAGGGTGTAGTGACCATACATTAATGTTGTTGTTCTATAGTGTGCCAAATTTTTTAAGTCAATCACAAGTGCTCATAAAAACTCCAAGTGATTCATAGATACTGCACTTTACTTCTGATGAACAGTGGCAATGGTTCTAAAGTACAGTTCAGTATAATGAAGAGCCTTTAAGCTTACCCACAACAAGTAGAAAGTCAGTAACAAGCAATAACAGGAGGATTTCCTTCAAGTCATGTTTGTACTAATACTTTTTTTTATAAGTGTTTTGTGTGGTCCACTGGCATGTTAGTCTATCTCTGTGTTGTGTTTTGATGTGTCATCAGATTATTTTCCCTCAACGCACGAGGCTGGCGACTGTTGTGGATGAAGTCCAGGGAAAGAATGTAAGTACAGTATAGTTTAATTGTTGTTGTTTTAGCTGATATATTTCAGTTAATTACCTATAAATATCTACTTCTTGTGGGATGTACATTATCTTGACTGTTCCTGTCCACAGGAGAAAGAGCGGAGTCTTCCTTACTCCACACCAGGATCTCAGTCTTATTCTCTCTTTTCTTTCTCCATTTATCTAACTTATCTTTATATTACATTACATCTTCAGTGCTTGACTTGGGATGTTGTTCATTCTGGTCTGCACTTCAGAAGGAAGATGCAACTACAATACAGTATACACATAACCTAACATACTGTAAGTGTCATAACAGCGAGACACTTAACCATGGAGATCTGTGCTGTAAATAAGGTTACAGTAACTTACAAGATCCTGTTCATGCTACTCCTCCGTCACCCTAGACCACACATCGTTTTCTGTGGCACTAAACATTACTGTGTGATAAATATTTCTGACCCCAATCTCATTTTAATAAATCTCACATCTGCTGTGTGTGTTGATATAATTTAGCAGTTGGTCATCAGCCTTAGAGTCAATATGTACCCTTACCTCAGCCTCCGTCTTGAATAAGATTATACATAACTCATTTCAGTAGAATCTCATATCTGCTACAGTGTATGTGTTGATGTCCTTTAGGAGTAAGTCACCAAACTTACCTGAGCCTCTAACTTGATATCAGATTTAGATCATGACAGATCACTTATATGTACAATTACTTTGAATTTACTTAATAAGGGATGATTATTTATCATTTGTTCCAAGGAATAGATGAGCATCTTTTCCTTGAACTCCTCTTTGATTTCTTTTTTAATCTACTGCATATTTATCATAATTCTGCTGCAGAGCCAAGTACAGTACGTACAGTATATACAGTACTACTCTCCCCACATCATTTAACTTGGGGTAATTTTTTGTGCCACAGAGGTACTGTACATGTCATCAGCCTCAAGCTAAATTATATTTGTTGCTCAGCCTAGAATTTCTTTCAATTTCATTTTAAGGGCAGTGGGCAGACTGAATATTTGCTATGTAAATATATTGACTATACAGTTTGGTGTACTACTGTACTTGTAATAGCACGTTATGTTTCGAAAGTAAAGTAATAGTAGTTAGCGATACCTTGGTTTGTTTATAAAGAATACAGTATTTATTGTACTTAAGTTCTTCATCTTTAATGGTTACCCAACTTAATAATTAAGGCAACTTGTTTAAGGTGACATGACCTTCATTTCTCTACAGTAATTTAAAAGTAAAGTTGAGTAAAAGTAACATAAAAATATGATTAGTTTTTAATTAACTTAGTTTGTAGCCCTTCCTTATGCGGTAGTGTGTGTTGTTAATCTGCTATTGTAGACACAGTTCGTGAACTTATATCATAATATCCCCACAGATTGTATCCCTCACGGAGCTGATGGCAGGCATCAAGGCAGAACCCAAGACATGCCACTTGTTCCAGCTCATGTGTTGGCCTCAGGGACACAAGGTACCCACCTCCACTAATGCCCTTGTTGAGCTCATGAATATGGTGGAACGGTGGAGGCAGCGGACTGGCTATGGACCTGTGGTGGTGGTCAGCCCGTGAGTCAAGTTTCACTTGTTTAGAGGTGTTTTATGTCACTTCTTAAGTTGTTTACTTTAATGTTTCACATGCTGTAGGTAGATGTACTTCATAAGCTATGTTTATTTTGGAAGATCTTCATGTAGCTTCATAAATGTAATACAGCATTGTATCTATTTAGTTGTTTCTTATCTTTACAAGTGCCTAATGGGATTTATGCTTAGTCATGTGCAGTTTACAAATCACTCACTGAGGATGATAAATATGTCTGCCCCATTATAAAATTTAGAAGATGTTTAATTTTAAACTGTTGTTTATTTAAGTGTCTTGAAGAGCCTAAGACTGTGACCACTGGTTATGCTGTTGTGTGATCTTAATATTGAGCACTTGTTATTACATGTTTCATGTATGATCTTGAATATCCTGATCATATTCCCATGGTTTCTTAATAAACCAATGATGGGAACTTTACCTTTCTTAGTTGGTCTTCACATCTCATGGTCATTAGCCTGGTCACCAGTCTTGTTGTCCTTTTCTCAACACTTTGATGTCCTTCATCTTATTTGGATGTCTTATTGTTTCTGCATACTATACGTGACGTCAGACCACGCTCATGTATGATCATAATGTATATCGTGGTGCAGTACTTCTTACAGCATACGTATATTTCCAGTACAATAATTAATTACAAAATATAATGGGAGGGATTTTATTTTTGAAAAGCTAAAAACAAAACAATAATAACTTTTAAAAAAACATGTACGTACAGGAAAAAAAAGTCTTTGGATAATCTGAATTGCTCCTTCAAGTTAGTACAGGCTAAAGTAATGTTTGTACTGTATGTGTTTTGTTATAGGCATTTTATGTACCCCATGATGTACTTGTAAATATTATATAATATGTAAGAATATTTTGAATATTTATAGTGAAAGTCCTTCTTTTCTGTTTATCTGCTTTTCAGCGTAAGAACAATGTCTGGGATATTTTATTACTTTTGTAAGTTTCTCAGACATACTGTTACATTTTATATGTGGAATGCTACTTTGTCAACCCCTTCAGCTTATTGACTTTGATGTCAATGAAAAGCATTTCAATTTTTCATTGTATGATTAAAGCAATTTTTTTTCCTCTCTCTCTCGCTCTAGTGATGGCATGAGTCGTGCTGGGGTGTACTGTGCTGCCAATGCCTGCATCGAACAAGTGATTCAACACGGTGAGGTAGATGTCTTCCAGGCTGTCCATACTGTCAGACGACATCGTCCTCAGCTCACCAATAATATGGTGTGTCTTGTGTGTTAACCTTAATTAGTTATTACTAGAAATGCTCTACTGTATATTAATATTATATGGCAAAATGCAAATTCACTTTGTCTACTTTTTTTAGATATAAAGTGAGGTTAGTAAATACATGACACACTTGAATGTAATAATAAATAGGTCTTGAAAAAGGAAATCAGATTACAGTATTTACAGCTGTACTTGGCTACAGTCTCAGGAGTTTTACTGATGTTTGGTGTTTCATTAATGGCCACTGTCCTCTTTTATATAGAAACAGACACATAACTGTGCTTTGCATTACTCTTTATTAAGTGTCAAGTAATGATAAACTACTTTCTGACTTCAATATTAACAGATATGAAATTTGATAATCAAACTATTCAGTAAAATCGGTCAAGTCCTCACACTATGTTTGGCTCAGCGTCACTTGAGGCAACTGTTTCTTGATCATCTCAGTTTATGGTTTGTAGTTGTTTCATGGCCACCCAGAATCCAAAAGGACCTGTCAAGGTTTATGCAGACATACTGAACAGGAATTAACTAAGATTTCTGTTGACACTTGTCAATAAATAATACTGTGTGAAGAGCAGCGGTCTGTGTACAGTATGTCAGTGTTTACAAGAGAATGTTGGACATTGATGAATTATTATTATTTTCATCATCATAGTTTTACAGCTGGATGGCCTTCCTATTGCCAATTCACTTTTACATTAGAATAGTGATATCCCTGTTAGCTGGAACAATTGGTGCAGAGCACTTTCGGGAATGAGAGATTTTCGGCTAATGAGACGACTCTCTCAAAGCCGGAAATAATCCCTCATCCCCGGAATTTTCCTGAGTTGTCCGGGCAACGGAAAAATGTTCTCAGAAGTTCCAGAAATTGCCAATTACATCATCTCTCGAATCCAGAAATATATCCCTCATCCCCGGAATTTAGCGGGTGAAGGAAAATTTTTCTTGGAGTTTCCAGAAATTGCGCCTGATTTTCGTCTCTCAAACCCGGAAAAAACTCCTCCTTCCCCGGAATTTTCCAGGTATTGGGAAAATTTTCTTGGAATTTTCCGGAAAACGTTCCCCTCGGAAAATCGTTCCCAGAGCTGGAGTTTTCCGGAAAATTCCGGCTTTGGGAACAATTTTTCTAGAAAATTCCAATTCTGGCTCTCAGAGAGTTCCGGGTTTGAGGGATTCCGGCTAACGGAGATATTACTGCACTGTATACTGTATAGTAAATTTCCTGGGATTTTGAAGTCAAGTATGACATGAAAATAAGTACTGTCTCATTTGCTTTCACAAGGTCCATGTACAGTCAGCCAAAGATCCACGGACCCCACCCTATGTAAGTCTCGTACTGGCAATTTTACCTGGCAATAAAAAAGTCAGTCATAAAAATGTCATATACTTCTGAGTACAAGAACAAATAATTTAAGTAACTAATGATGTACAGGTGTCCACAGAAACATAAACAAGCACTGCCATGTGATCAGCTGACACCACCAGCAGACAGTGTTAACTGGGACAGTCACCGCACAAGATCTCTCCATTTTGAACACCAGAAAACCTTCGTGGCCATTTTCAACACCATCGCCAGATTGCAACATATTTAAACCCACGCAGTGCAGTACTGTACTGTTTATAATTACACCAAAGATTTACTTGCATATCTTAAATGACTCTATTCTGTTTTCTCTCCCACACAGACGGAGTACAAGTATTGCTATGACCTCGTTCTTCATTATGTTCTTCACTTCCTGTCAAAGGAGGTAAAAAAATGAACATTTGAACATCAAGAGTGGATTGAAATCCTTTTAGGACCTACAACCCCTCCCTGAACCCTTGATGACAAACAGAACTAATTGTGACAAGTGTTTCAAACTAATACAGACACATGTTCTGAAACTAATGTGAAGAATTCCATTATCCCCAACTGTGACTGATAACATAATCCCTATGAAACATATTGATGAAGAGATTCATAGTATTATATATGGCATAATTCTTTACAGGGTGAGGAAGAATATGAAGACTTAAAAGAAATTGAAAGCTTGAATCAGCAATGAAAGATAATTTTGAAGGCAATGAGTCAAGATATGGCATTAGGCTTGTCAGAAGAAAATGGAAATCTTGTTTTATGACCTGTGTACTGTACTGTATATGAAGCAGTGCTCTGACACAGCATTGCCATGTTTATCTGTTGTTGTTAATATTGTGCTTTTGTTATCTGGCTCTTGACACTTGGTTTGAAAGGGAGACTATATGAGTCTTTTCATTTTTTTATTTTTTTGTTTTTTTCGTACAAAATTTTTTAAAAGGATGGGAATATTGTAAGCTCAAGAAAGGATCACTAGATGAGGAAGATGAAAACAAAACTTGAATAACATTAATACTATAACATTGATAAGTAATATATGATCAGTTTAAGAATAAGGGCCATACTGTAGCTTATTACAAATAAGTGTACAGTATGTACATTCTGTGCTAACATGCATTACTGTGGCTCTTCAGTACTGTACAGTACATGGAATTTGGTGATCATTTTGCAGAGTGCATTTTCATAGTACAATTAGTACTATAAACAAAATAACAATTTTGAAGATACTTTTAAAACATTAAGATGTTTTTAGAGGTAAGGTATGGACACCTTTCCACCTAGCACTCACTGGTATGGTACTCACACGACATTTATTACTATAAGATTACAGGGTACTTACTATTACATAGATATCTTCTGAGTCTTGGAGAAGTGTGTTTCTTGAGATACACGGGACTGAGTCTTATGTTAGGTTTGTAGACATTGGCACTTAATTATTTATTTATTTTTGTTAAAAGATAGGTTGCCTCAAATTTGACAGTGCTAATAATTTACAAGTTATTTATAGATATGCAAGCTGTTTTTTCTATGAACTCTGGAAAACTATAAGGTTTAGAATCAAGTGTGTTGGTTAAGAGTGTGGTAGAGGTTGGTGTATTCCATTCTTGTTTTGTGCTGTTATGAAACACCCAGGTGGTGGACTTCTTACTGTGGATATAGAACATAATGGAGGAAGACTTCTTATGCATGTAAGTTAAGTGTACCCCTTCATACACAGGCTCATGAACATATATTTTATCTTTTAGTGTACTACTGTAGTACAATGATATTAGTACATGTAATTGCTGTATGTACATCTTTATATGAAAACTTATTAAGATTTTATAGTTTTATGATGCTTCTTGTTGTGTAAAGGAGAGAATAATTTGTGAATATGTATATAGTGAGTATTCAAACTTGGTTACTTATGCACTAGACACCAATAATGTACTTCACTGTTACTGAATTAGCTGCCGAGTATAGACTAAATATCCATATAGGGTGAAGCACTTGCCCAGAAATGTAGTTAATGAGTTATAGCACAGTAATCTTTACCACAGGGTAGTGTCATGTAAGAAATGTTAAGTTTTCAAGCCAACCGCATGAACCATGTCAAGGGCTGCTCATGTTGCATGTTGTATATTTGTATATAATTGATTTTGCCAGGCTGTTTATCAGTAAGGTGAGCTGGTGGTTATTATTAATGATAAGACGGTTCCCTTATTTGACACACTCAGCCAATACAAGCATTCCTTTCCCCATGTCTTCCATACCTGTTAGCTGCATCTACACCCAATGGTTTTTACCATATATCGAACATTGGATCTTGCACCCAAGTTAGCCAGACAAAAGTTTTGCTCAAAGATTTCCAGACATGTTAATTTGCCTTCAAGCAATTTTGTATAGGGAGGATATCGTTTTTTCAACTTAAAATGTTCGACCATTATCTTTGTCAGTTTTGGCAATACTGTGTGTATGTGTCTCTCTCTCTATATATATACAGTATATCATTCAACTAAGCCTCTTCCTGCTGTGGTGCACGGTGGCCAGTACAAGCTGATCTGATGCTTGGCATTTAGCAGCTAATGGGTTGCCCCTCCCCTTTGGCAGGATGCTAGTCCACCAAAGGGTTGTTCCACCAATAGCAAGCTGTTGGTGTACTCATTTATGCTGTGGGCACAAGAACTAGTGTACAATACAAGGAAAAATCCCAATCCTCCACAATGGTCGGGAATTGAACCCATCACCATTTGCTCTTGAAGCATATACTGCATTACCAACTAAGCTATGGTGCCGTAGGAGATTCAGGAATAACTTGTTATTTTAGATATACAGTACAGGTATGGGACCATTTATCTGGCATAGTTGGGACCTGTTTTTTTCAGAATTTAGAGTGCCAGGCCTAAAATGTGATAAAAATGTACAGTAAAACCTCTGTGAAGACTCTGTTCAGATCATTAGATAAAGTAGCTTTAACTGTACACTGTAACATTAGAACTTAAAATTTTAGGGAAATAAACATCAATAACAAAAACAAATAAATAGTTCAATAATAATGAATGCATAAAAAATGCAAAATTGGTACAAGTTAATGCGCAGTGCGTACTACAAATTGCGTCGTCGTTGCTCCTGATACTTGCCTTAGCAACGGTGCTCACGCGTGGACCCTCGGACTTCTACGCACTCACCAACCATAGATAGGTAAATCTTTATACCTTAGGACAGTTATTTTTTTCTAAAAACCAGTTTTTGTAATATACAGTACATAGTCCAGAATGAGACGTCTAGCTTTATACCTAGGTATGTAAATGCCTAGCATTAACTCACCAGGCCAACATACAGGCAATTAAAACATCTAATAATTACTTAAATACAGTACATAATATTAGGACACGTCGCAACCTGTCATTTAATTGCAATTCTCAAAACCTCCTCCCGCACCCTCCATCACACGCATTGCTCCCGCCATCTTCTGTAAACAAAAATAACCATAACGTAACATACAGATAGCTCACAGGTGGGAAATGGTTGGAAATATCCCCGCTCGGCCCGGAATTATTTTTGACGTTCATTTTAAATAATGTTTCAGAACATTGCCGGTTTTGGGAGCATTCCAGAAACTGGGCCACCGGATAAGTGGTCCTATACCTGTATTTTTATTTCTAAGTTGAATGTACTCTTGTGCCACAGCCAAATTAATTTACCATTATATTTTAAAAATATTTGTTGCCATTTTCATATGTGGTACAGTATTTTGAACTTTACATTACTAAACAGCAAAAGGTAGTCTATATGTGACCTCATCTTTAACCCCATAAAAAGCACTGCATTTCCACTGGTGAGAATATAAGGTCATGGAGTGTTTTCCAAAACCATTACATTTGTTCTTTGCTCTTGAGAAGAAAGTACAGTATTAATATCTGTTGCAGTTAACCCATCTTCCATAACTCTCACCATCTAGTACATATCACATATTCCTTATGATTTGTGTCCCACTGTACAGTAATTCTGATGAGCTGTTCGAGGTTACAGGTTTCCTGATTACTGTACTGGTACTTTGAGTTCCTGGAAGTACTGTATTTTGTACTTCCTTCTGCCTTGTATCTATTTTACAGGTTGGTATTCAATACTATAGTGTTTAGTGTTTATTTTAAGAAGTAATGATGAACTACTGCAAGGGAATGTAAGGTGTGTCAGCTCATAAGAGATTATACACAGTGGGACCTCATCTGGTTCTGTATTTGAGACAGATAACAAGGGATACACAGGGGAAACTAGGGTTATACATGCCATAGTTTACCTTCCTGGCAGAGAAATATTGATTTTTCCATTTAAGTAGAAGCTGACATACAGTGACAGTGTTACAAACGTTACTTTTTTCCGTGATTAAAAAGTATTCTGCAAATACAATGACTATGTAATGTAGACTGAACCCAACAGTATACCTCTACTTTACAGGTGTTATGAAATTACTTAAGAATTTGCTGAACAATTGATAGTTTTGTATTTTTTTTGTATATTGGACTTTCTAGGCACTGACACTGCTTAAGAAAAAGGTGCGGCAAATTACATTTTTATCTATACCATCGAAGCAAACCGTGTGAGCAGGACTGTGAAGAGTAGCGAATACATTAACCAATAATGCACCATTTCTGAAGTTACATCATTCATTAATATCTCATCCTCATTTGAAATTTATCAAATAGCATGGATCTTTCACGTTGTTATTTTGTTCTACAGGCGGTGCTGTTTTTGTACTGATAGACTCTGACACTCAGGTAGATTTTGATTGTATGACAAGATGCATTGATCTTGTTGGTGACAGATTGATCCTCTTAGAAGTAAAGTTAGTGTGAAAATAACAAAAAACAATTACTGTATACATAATTATGACAATTGTTCTGCTTATTAATGTAAAAGACCCACCCAAAACAACTTACAACTGCTAAGATTTGTAATTACATGTAGCAGTTCACATTGCCCCCCCCTTCCCTCATCTACCAGTTTCCCTCCTGCCCAAGTTATGTTAGACGCTAGGCAAGTTCCCTCTTCATATTGTTGCAAAGAAATTTACCTTGGCTTTCATCTTCATATCACTGTTTGTATCATAAATTTGCAGGATAATACTTTAGTTTTCATTTGGAGTTCACATATTTTTGTGCATTTTGTATTTAGTTATTTTTTCTGCAAGAAGATATAAATCCACACAAGAATCAACGGGGCACCATCAGGTTCTCTCGTAGAATGCACTTACACACCACTAAATTTCAGAATTATATACCCAGGGGAAACAGATGCCTGGTAAACTTTCCTTCATCCAGATACTTGCTAGTTTATAAACAACATGGACAGTTTTAAGGACCCCCTTTTAATAATAAAATAATTGTAAAATAAACTGTGAAAATTGGTACAAGATCAACAATTATTTCCTTTAATAAAGAGTTTGTTTTTGGTACACAAATACTTTTTGAAAATTGAGATTAAGGAAAAGATAAACAAAAGGTAAATAAGGTTGATCTGATTCTCTTATTGATAGTTACTGATGAATGGATGTCAATAGAAAAATTAAGAATCTGATTGTTTTATCTGCACGATTCCGCAGCTTGGTGTGATGGTGGACAGTGTGCTGTGCGCACTGTCTTATTTACACTTGGAGTTGCCAGGTTGCCTTCTTCAGGAATGATGGTCTTATGCCCTTATTTATATAAATAAAGTTTCCACAAAACCTTTAATGGTTTAATTGTTAAATTCTGATTCTTATGTAATTATTTAAGATGATAAAGCAAACAATTCATCTGTGCATGGCAATGGTATTTTATCTTGGGACACACACTGGTGAATTTTTTTTACTTGATTTACCTCTGTACATCACAGGTTCTCATACTATATTGAGATGCTTTTTTTATAGTTAACCTTTAGTTTTACTTTATGTATTATGGAAACTGTTTGAACATCACATATTGTATGAGAAAACTACTTGGGCCTTAGGTTGGGCCATCAAGAACTTCCATGGCTGGAGTAATAATGTGATGGTGTGTTGAAGAAGTCACCCGATGAGAGATACTGTATGTGTGAGGAAGTAGGAGTCATTAGATAAATAAGTCCCCAAATCCTAACTTTTTGACCTTAGATTGTTAATCAATACTGTATGTTAAAGTATGGCGATCTTTTGGTCAAAAAACACTCAGAATTGCAAATTACCATGTTTAACTACTTTAGTACAGGTATACTCTACAGAATAACCCAAAACATCCTTTTACTCTTGGATTATAATGCTGTATGGAGCGTCCTGTTGCTTCCATTAAGAATGAGGGTTTTAAACATTTTGACTGCTGTCAGCCAATGAAAATATACCAACTGTTAATATTGGCCAGTGGCATTGCTTTATTTAGAAAGAGTATTTTACAGCATTGCTATTAATTATATTTGTTGAGGCTTTTTGAAAACTTGTAAAAGGTGAGTCAAAGATCAATGGCAACTCTGTGATATTAAAGTTGCTAAAAGATCTGTCATTGCCTATTTAAACTTGATGAAGTGTGGCTCATTCCCAGGTGGCATGGAAGGAACTGATGACAGTGATAGAAGAATAAGTGTTCTAATTCCTTAACAATTTAATGTCCTACAATACTCGCCTGCTTCAGGTTGTGTGGAGAAAACACGGCAGCTGTGTTGGACTACTGTAAATGAAGACGAGACTTAATGTACTGACCTGGCCTGAAGACTTCCCCAGCATTAAGCAAAACCTGAACACTGGGTACATCATTGATCTTATGGGATTTATCAGAACCAAGATGCCATAACATGGAGAAGTTACAAAGTCATTTGCTAAATTGTGAAGTTGGTGTACAGCTCATCAAATCAGCATCCAGCACACAAGAAGGTGACACTAGGGTTATCGTGCACTCAAAGATGTGTGATCTAAAAACTGAAGATGTACTTTTAGTTTTACTTTTATCCTCTTTACCAATGATTGGCTTGTTAGCCATTTGGATGGTCGGTTACATCTCTGTTATGCACTGTTGGTGAGTATTGGGTATGAACTGGTTCCTGAATATATCAGAACTTGTTCCAGTGTTGGTCAAATCTAGCCTTGAAAGAGCCCACACTCATTGCCGTCACAAAACTCTCTGGCAGATTGTTCCAAGGGTTCACAATTTTCACTCCCAAAAAGTTTGCCCTCACTGTTTTCTGGACTTGTGGGTTCTTCAACCTTGAGCTGTGACCCCTTGTGGGGAGGGTGTCTGCCAGTTCCAGGGATGTTCATTCGGCCGAATAGTGCTTCCTGAGATGTTTATACACTTCAATTAGGTCGCCCCTTGTCCGTCTGTAGTATAAGATAGGCAGTTGCAAGAGTTCTAATCTCTCTGGGAAGCTGAGGTCCCGTAGTGCAGGCACCAGTTTGGTTGCCCTCCTTTGGATATTTTCAATCAATTGACAGTCTCAAGCATATCTCGGGGACCAGACGGGGTGACAGTATTCCAAAGCAACTCGCTCTTGAGGATCATGACAGGATCAGACCATCCAGATATCTAAATGACCTTAAAAGACCAACTATACCCCTTCCACGCTAACCTGGCCTGTAAGCTACACCCCTCATCTATAGCTACATATAGCTGATTGGTTCCCCTGAGTGTTTTGCCTCCTCCCGGGCTGTGCGTATTTATATCGACTTTTTATGATAAATATTTTAAAAAATTCTAACATCCTCTCTGAAGTGCTAATGCCTTGAAATCATTTGTATTTTGATAGTCCAGATATTTAACATTATTTTAGAGAATAAAAAGTTTGCTTACCAACTGTGAACACATTTAGTTTTAATTTTCTATGAACCAGTCAGCTATTAGTATAGAAGAGGGGCGTGGCCTATGGACCAGGTTAGTTTGGAAATACTATAGTTTCATTGCATGATTTACCTTCTTTTCACAATGGCCCGAGACAGATTTTCTTCAAATTTCATACAAAGGTGCTCTTTTACATGCTAATGAAGGATCTAGGTTCATAATTGAAAACTTTAAATAATTAGTGTCAATTGGTGATCCTTGCAATAAAAAAACATGTCTAGAGTATTTAAAACTACAATCACACTGTGCCTGTAAGTTTTAAATCCTCCTTATATTTAAAACGTCAAATACATTGTGCCTGTTGGATTTAAACCGCCCTGATATACATTTTCTCCATAGTATACACGATCTTTATGCTTTAAACACGTTAGTTTTCAGTTTCCAGAGAAAAGGCATTTATTAATGAAAAGACTGAACGATAGTTTCGGCGTATGAAGTCCTATAATGGATTTTGTTCAAAATTCATACAAAGGTTCTCTTTAACATGCTGATTAAGGATCTGGGTTCAGAATTTAAAATTTATAGTAACTAGTGTTAATTAATGAACTTTGAAATACAAGTATAGTAATTTAATACTTGCAGTATATTTAAAACGTCAATTACAGTATAAAGTACATTGTTCCCGTAAGTTTTAAACTGTTGGGAGCAGCAGATTTATAGTTTATGTAGCCTTTTGAAATTAATTCAGTATTGGTTAAAGTAAACCAATGATTAGAGGTACTACAGGTATACTGTACTATACTGTAACTTAGCCAATGGTACAGTACTTGCTCTCACACGGCCCCTGTGAGAAAAAGTAGCAACATCTGGCTGTAAATTTCTTGTGAACTCAATACTTCTTGAATAAAAAGAAGCTCATTAAACACTTTCAAGAACTACTTTCTTTCACTCCATTTCCCTCCCTCCCTTCTACTCCCTTACCCTAGTTACCTTTCTCTCTCTCTCTTCCCCTTCCTCCCTTCCCTTCCCTCCTGTCCCCCCTCTCTCCCCCTCCCTTCCCTTCTCCCTCCCTCGTCCCCTTCCCCTCCCCTCCCTCCCTCTCTCGTTCCTTCCAGTCCCCTCTGCCCTTCCTTCTCCCTTCCCCCCCCCCTCCCCTTCCCTCGTTCCTTTCCGCTATCTTCCCCTTCCTCGCCTTTTCCCTTCCTCCCACCCCTTCCCTCATTTCCCCTCCCTGTCTTGCCCTCCCTTCTCTTCCTTCCTCACCCTCTACCCCCTTCCATTCTTTCCTCTTTCTTCCCTTCCCTTCCTTCTCCCCTCTCCTCCCTTCCCCTCCCTCCATTCGCCTCTCTCCCTTTCCCTTCTTTCTTTCTTCTCCCTTCACCTCCTTCCTTCACCTCCTTCCCTTCCCTTCCTTCCCTTCACCTCCTTCCCTTCACCTCTCTCTTCACTTCCTTCCTCTCCCTTCACCTCCTTCCCTTCCCCTCCTTCTATCTTCCCTCGTCCTACTGCCGCCGCCAAGCCCCCATTAGGAGATTGCCGCCATTCAGCGGCTTCTCACAAGGTCTCCTATGGACTCATAATGTCCCAAAAGGTCTCACAAGGATTCATAAGGCCTCGCAAAGACTCATAAGGATTCATAAGATCTCACAAGGACTCATAAGGACTCATTAGGTCTCACAAAGACTCATAAGGTCTCACAAGGACTTAAAAAGGCCCAATAGAACCTCATAAAATCCCATAGGACCCCATAGAACCTCATTGAATTCAGGGGGTCAATGGGCGTCGCCCCAAGAGGGTCTCCCAGGGGCGGCGCCCTCAGGGGCCTTCCCAAAGGCGGCTCCCCCAGCATCCTCCCAGTGGTGGCACCCCCAGGGGCCCTACCAGTGTTCACACCCAAGAATCCTCCCAGGGGAGGCGCCCCCAGAGGCCCGCCCAGAACCAGCGTCCCAGGGGCGGCGCCCGCAGACGTCATACCGGGGGCCTTCCCAGCGGCGGCGCCCTCAGGGGCCCTAAAGAAGCGGCACCCCAGGGAAAATATCAGGGGGCCTCCGAGAGACAGGATATCAGGGACCCTACCAGGGGGGTGGCACTCCTAGTAGCGGCGCCCCCTGGGACCCTACCAGGGTCCTTCCAGAGGCGCCGCTCCCAGGTGCCCAACCAGGGTCGCCCAGTTGTACCATAGTTATTACAAACGTAAAGCAATCCCTTACTTAACTGTGATTGGTGGACTAAAATGTAAACCCACCAAGTTACAGCCAAAAGGAGAAAAGAGCAGTCAGTCAGCACAACACCACAACTTATGTTTTCCTGTTGGGTATTATTCTCCATTACATTGTTCAGGATGCGATGTTGATACTGGAAACGCGAAAGCGGGTATATTTATTTAATATCACATCCCCCAGAGTTCTAAACCGCTTAAAAACAGATACCCCCAGGGGCCTCCCGGTGCCGGCGACGACCACAGGAGTCCTCCAGGAGTGATGGTGCCCCAGGGGGCCTCACAGGGGCGGGGGCGTTTCAGGGGCCTCTGAGCATCCAGGGGGCCTCCCAAGAGTGCAGGCAGCACCAGGGGGCCTCTAAGGGGCAGTGGCGCCCCAAGGGGGCGTACCAGGAGCCTCTTGGGGGCGAGGGCTCCCGCAGGCTGCCTCCCAAGGGAAGTGGCGCCCCCAGGGGACCTCCCAGGGACGGCGGAACACCCAGGGGGCCTCCCAGTGGGTTTTCCAGGAGCAAGGGTGCCACAAGGGGGCCTCCCAGGAGCGGGGTCGCCTCCAGGGGGCATTTCAGGGGCGATGGTGCCCCAGGGGGAATCTCAAAGGCGGGAGCACTGCTTGGGGGCCTCCCAGAGGCGAGAGATGGCCCCAGGTGCCATAACAGGGTCGCCCCCTCCCAGAGTCCCTTTAGCTTGCTTAGTTGTACCATAGTTATTACAAACGTAAAGCAATCCCTTACTTAACTGTGATTGGTGGACTAAAATGTAAACCCACCAACTTACAGCCAATAGGAGAAAAGAGCTGTCAGTCAGCACAACACCCCAACTTATGTTTTCCTGTTGGGTATTATTCTCCATTACATTGTTCAGGATGCGATGTTGATACTGGAAATGCGAAAGTGGGTATATTTCTTTAATATCGCATATCCCAGAGTTCTAAACAGCTTAATAATAGCTACCCCCAGGGGCCTCCCGGTGCCGGCGGCGACCACACGAGTCCTCCAGGAGTGTTGGTGCCCCAGGAGGCCTCACAGGGGCGGGGGCATTCCAGGGGCCTCTGAGCATCCAGGGGGCCTCCCAAGGGAGCAGGCGGCATCAAGGAGCAGTGGCGCCCCAAGGAGGCCTACCAGGAGCCTCTCAGGGGCGGGGGCTCCCGCAGGCTGCCTCCCAAGGGAAGTGGCGCCCCCAGGGGACCTCCCAGGGACGGTGGAACACCCAGGGGTGCCTCCCAGTGGGTTTTCCAGGAGCAAGGGTGCCACAAGGGGGCCTCCCAGGAGCGGGGTCGCCTCCAGAGGGCGTTTCAGGGGCGACAGTGCCCCAGGGGGCATCTCAAAGGCGGGAGCACTGCTTGGGGGCCTCCCAGAGGCGAGAGACGGCCCCAGGTGCCATACCAGGGACGCCCCCTCCCAGAGTCCCTTTAGCTTGCTTAGTTGGGCCATAGTTATTACAAACGTAAAGCAATCCCTTACTTAACTGTGATTGGTGGACTAAAATGTAAACACACCAAGTTACAGCCAATAGGAGAAAAGAGCAGTCAGTCAGCACAACACCCCAACTTATGTTTTCCTGTTGGGTATTATTCTCCATTACATTGTTCAGGATGCGATGTTGATACTGGAAATGCGAAAGCGGGTGTATTTCTTTAATATCGCATCTCCCAGAGTTCTAATCAGCATAAACACAGCTGCCCCCAAGGGGCCTCCCAGCAGCAGGGATGCCCCCAGGGGTCCTCCTAGGTGACGGGACGCCCCCATTGGGCCTCCCAAGGAAGGAGTGCCCCCAGGAACCTCCCAGAGATGGTGGCACCCCCAGGGGGCCTGTTAGTGGGCTTTCTAGGAGCGGGGGCGACCCAGGGGGTCTTTCAGGGTCGCCTTTGCCCCCAGGTGGCCTCCCAGAGGTAGGGTTGCCACTAGGGGGCCTCCCAGGATCAAGGGCACCCACACGGGGCTTTTCAGGGGCCTCCCAGGAGCAAAAGACACCACCAAGGGGCATAGCAGGGGCCTTCACGCCTCCAGGGGGCTTTCTATTAGCAAGGGACGCCACCAAGGGGCTTTGCAAGGGCGGGGGCGCCCCCCGGGGACCTCCCCATGGCGAGGGTGCCGCCAGGGGTCCTCCCCGTGTCGTAGATGAGCCCCACGGGACCTCCCACGGAAGGAGCGCCCCCAGTGGACCTCCCAGTGACGTCGACACCCCTAGGGGGGCCTCCCAGCAGGCTTTCCAGGAGCGGGGGTGCCACAAGGGGGCCTGTAAGGGACTGGGGCGCTTCCGGGGGGTGTTTCAGGGACTACGGCGCCCCTAGGTGGCATCTCCGAGGCGGAGGCACCCTCTGAAGGCCTCCCAGAGGCGGGAGCGGCCCCAGGGTCCCTATGAGGGTGGCCCCCTCCCAGGTGCCCAAAAGCCTGCTTAATTGTTTTGTATTTATTACATATGTCCAGTAATGCCTTGCATATCTATGATTGGTGGGCCAAAATGTAAACCCACCAAGTTACAGCCAATAGGAGAAAAGAGCAGTCAGTCAGCACAACACCACAACTTATGTTTTCCTGTTGGGTATTATTCTCCATTACATTGTTCAGGATGCGATGTTGATACTGGAAATGCTAAAACCCAAGGGAGATGTGATATTAAAGAAATACACCCACCCGCTTTCACATTTCCAGTATCAACATCGCATCGGTCCAGGAGTCCCCTGGAGGTATCTGTTTTTAAGCTGTTTAGAACTCTGGGGGATGTGATATTAAATAAATACACCCGCTTTCGCATTTCCAGTATCAACATCGCATCCTGAACAATGTAATGGAGAATAATACCCAACACCAAATCAACATCGGAACAATGTTGGAGAATAATACCCAACAGGAAAACATAAGTTGGGGTGTTGTGCTGACTGACTGCTCTTTTCTCCTATTGGCTGAAACTTGGTGTGTTTACGTTTTAGTCCACCAATCACAGTTAAGTAAGGGATTGCTTTACGTTTGTAATAACTATGGCCCAACTAAGCAAGCTAAAGGGACTCTGGGAGGGGGCGACCCTGTTATGGCGCCTGGGGCCGTCTCTTGCCTCTGGGAGGCCCCCAAGCAGTGCTCCCGCCTTTGAGATGCCCCCTGGGGCACTGTCGCCCCTGAGTGGGAGCTGAAAATTTCAGAGCCTCACCACAAATATTCTGAAATTTCAACTTGTTGTTTCCTCATTTCAGATTACTCCGACTGGCTCTCTGGGACTCCAAACACTTATGTTGTTCCTGCGCTCGAAACGTTCCTGTTGTTCCTCCTCTCCCTTAGCAGTAGGTTTGCTAGTTGCCGTCTCTTCAACATACTTCTTCAGAGTCCCAAGCTGGTGTAGAAACTGTGGCCCTACTAAAGCCTATAGGACATTAATTTATCAAGTTATTCTCTTAAAACATGATGGTCTTTATTGAAATGTAATTACACAAAAAATATATATTTACAATACATTTAACATAATATAAAATACAATGAAGACTGCAGGAACAATTTTCCTTTCAGTTTTCACAATGAGGTATTTACAGCCAGGGCCTTGTAGTACAAAATACAAGCATGTTTACATCAGTTTTCAGATTTACATGTGGACGAGAATATTTAAAAATGTATACAACTTATAACATCCTGGCACCTTTAACTTTAAGGACACACAGTACAGTAGTCTCACATCTGCACTAAACTGTATTATTTAGTTTGAATGAGATCACTGGAATACCTTGTTTGGTCTGGACACAGTTCGGAATAGAAGTCACTGTTCAATTTTTATCACTGCTATAAATTATTGAGGAAACAGCCTCTTAATCTGTATATTAATATAAATTCTTTGAACATTTGTAAGTATGATAAACATTTTCTACTAAGTTTGATCCAGGAACCTTTTTTCATTGCAAACTTTTATATATCTTCACATGACTTTTGTTGCAGACACAAATGGTTTAGACTGTGAAGATCATTATACCACACACACTGTGTGAAGGTCTGGATACTGGTCCAGTTTGAAGAGACGTTTTCAGAATGATGAAAAACGGACAGTTTCTTCAGCACCACTGTTCATGTGGTCGTGGACTTGTTGCAACACTAAGCGTAGAACTTCTTGATGTTGGAACAGGTGTGTGTGAGGTGTGCAAAGAGTAGTGATTATGGTGGGTAGAATGCTGGTGGTGGTTGTGGTTGTGTTGATGGTGGTGTGAATGTGAAGAAGTAAAGTGGGTGGTAGTCATACCGACATGGTTGTATATTTCTGCTCGAAACACATCCTGCTCATTTTCACCAGGTTGATTGCAATCCAGATGTAGAGCAGCATCTGGAGAGTGAGCTCTGTGGATGCCCAGATGAGACACTCTCTCATTTATAGGTGTGGATGCTGCACCTTGAGGACTAGGACGCCTACTCAGACCTTCAGCCGACACAGGACTTCCACTGATAATCATGCGGACACTGCCATCCCCTTGGGATCTAGAGGAGTAATGGTCATGTCCTTGTGAAGTATAATGTGTTCTTTCTTGAGGTCTGTCATAGATGTTTTCATGGCTATGGTGGTTTGGCCTCTCATGACCACGCTCATATATTGTCTGAGACTGAAGATCATTGTCCCGGCAATGGATATCAGTGTCCAGTGATGGCCAAGTCTGGAGAGCACTGTAGCGGGAATTACAGGGACCGGTGGTAGAAGAGCGAGAGGTTGCCGATCCTTCTTCCACACTTTGGAGACTCGTTGTCCTCTGAAGGCTGAGCCGCTCAGGTTTTTTAGGTGGTACAGGTTTTGTACGAGATGGTGGCCGAGAGTCCTGTGAAATCAAATAGCAATGTAAGTATATAATGGTCCAGCATTAAATCTCTAATCATCATTACTGCAAGTAACTTCACTGAAACTGCGTAATGGTATATGAGAGAAATATTAAAAAAAATTAATTGCAAGTAACTAGAGTTTTTTTGTTCATAATTTATGGAAACAGTATAGTACAGTGGTTAGCATTTTAAGGTTTTTGAAAATGATGAAGCTTTTATGAAAACTATATCAACCCTATTAATTTCTATATACAGCACAGATATTCTCTCCAAGTAACTCAGTAACTTTCTTTCAATGAAATTTTAAATAAAGTATTTTCTTCTATACATTTTTCTTATCATCTTACACAGACAGTCCCCGAGTTATGAACAGGATCCCAATATATTTATCACAATAATCTGTAACTAAAATCCTATTTTTTACATTAATTTCATTATTCTGTATTGTTTAACATCACTTTATTTACATTATTATTTATGTTTGAGATATTGATATTTCTTGTTAGGGCAAGGTTGTGTTTTAACCTAACCTACGGAATTAACACTGTTCTAACTTATGAATTGGGTCGAGGAACATAACCCATTCGTAACTCAGGGACTGCCTGTACTTCTTTTGTTATCTACTTACATACTACCCCTGTATATTGTTACTATTTTAACTCACACAACAAATTTTCCACTTTAACACAACTAAGAGTAATTCTTTGCACTTTTTATTTTAATGTCTCAATCTGAATTAAATTTTAGAGATTTCCTCAAGTTTCCTCTATCTTCCTGGTCATTAAGTCTAAAATGAATTTATGTCTAATAAGTCACCCCAAAAAATAATAAGTTCTAAACATTATGTACAAGATATATGCCGTGAAAAAAGCAAAAAAATAATACTATACAGTACTGTACCTCATTCTTGGAGTCTGGTCGAGGAGACAAGATCCGTCTGCGATAATCAGATGCAGATGTGGGTCTTGAGGAGCCGACTTGGCCCAGGGTATGACGGTCGTGCGAGTCAGACTGGGAGGAACTTGGAGAAGATATTGAAGAGTCAGGGGACCTCAACCTAGGCAGAGTAGGGTACTGTTGAGCCCTCTCCACCTCTCCACTCCCTACTTCAGGGCTTGCTACTGCTAACTTTTGGTCACCCTTCTGGAACACCTGTGGAGACACACACTAGTACTAACAGGAAGAAATAAATGGACATCTTAATGAGAATGTAGAATTATTTAAGACCCGTCTTTACAACAGCAGCTGGAGACAAAATTGTCTAATGAAAAATCACTACTTATTCTAATGGAAGTTCATACTAATAATTCGTAAGTTTAACTGATGATACTTAAGAAGTTTATGTTTTAGCCACAGAGATGTATTCAAGAGGTTACACGTGACAACGGTACAAACTCAGGAATCATCAAAATACCAATTACTGTACAGCGAGGACATTATGAGTGTAACGAGTAGGATGACGGTCACGAGGAGGAGGTTGATGCCATCCTTAAGACTTTGAACTCTGAGAATGATGAAAATTTCCGTCTAGAAGGAAGGATTGACGAGGAAGACATTGGTGATGGTCATGACAACCTAACCCCCCAAATAAAAAAATACTGAGTGAATATATACCGTATGTATTTTTAAAGCAGCCTCTCTTTTTAAAACAAAAATATGTGTCTGAACATAGTGTGAGGGTGTATGAGGATCTATGGGGGTGTGTGAGGCTGCTGTGAGGGTGTGTGAGGCTGCTGTGACTGTGTGTGAGGCTGCTGTGAGGGTGTGTGCCGAGGGCAGGTGGAGGTAAGCCTAATTGTATATTCCTCAACTTACTAACTAAAGTGCCTTGGGTGCCTATATACAGTACGGTACCTGGATAACAGTAGCCCCCGGCTGTGAGGTGGTGACAATGGCCTCCCCATTTGTGTGGTTGAGGGCAGCTTCTCGGGTGCGGTTGAGGGTTGACTGCAGGTCTGATACTTGTTCCTCCAGATAGCCGATGCGATGGTTGAGTCTCGTGTTGTCACTCCTGCAAGGGGCAAGTTTTAATGATAAGACCAGTCGACTATTCTATAATATAACCTAATCTAACCATACCTAACTTAATATACAGTATTTGGCTATGAAAAGCTAAGTGAAATACCTGAAGTACTGATTTAAAAGTGAACAGCAATTTAGATTACAACCTGTACCTCCACGTTTACTTACATGCACAGAAATAAATATCCTAACAAAGCCTGATAAAAGGTAAAACTAACTGAACCTTAAGCAAATTTCACTAAGTACCATATCCCAATACTGTACTGTACTCACTTGAGAGTATCTTTATCCTTTAGGGCTTTGTCAAGTCTAGCCACCAAATCCTTGATCTCACGTGCCCTGTCCTCAAGCTGTTTCTCCAAGCGTCCTTCTGCCCTACGTCCACCAGTGCCTTGTGAAGTAGAGAACAAATCTTAGTTTCAAGCTGTTTATCTTAAGAGTTTACTTTATTTTGTAAAATTCGGAATACATAATACAAGTAATATTCTTAACCTTTTCTTAAGAATCTTTATATGTTCATGACAAAGAAGAAAACACACATGTTAATAAAAACTGTAACATTCAAGATTGCTGTTAATAAATCAAGATAAAAAAAATGAAGTGAACAAAGAGTACCAGTGGTGGGCCTGGCGATGACCAGGGTGAGGTGAGGGGCTGAACCCATCAGTCTGGTTACCAGCTCCAGGGCACGACCCACTACATTTTCCCCATTCACCTCCAACAGCCTACGGTGGAAGGTGAAACACATTTGTTTTAAAAAAATGATAAGAAACAATCATCAAAGATATGTACTGGAAATAACCATCTAATGGCTTCGTCACCTATCTTTGGTCAAATGATCTTACCGTTTCCTGTTGTTGTATACCTGCACTGTTTACTTTTTCTACTTATATCATCTTCACCATTGATCAGCTCGTTAGTCATTTGGGCGTTAAGTCCCATCTCTGTTATGCACTGATGGCAAGCACTGTACTCTGCATGTTGGTGGGAAGTTCAGCATAGTGACCTGACGTCCAGAAAGGATGCTACTGGCTATGCGCCCTTCACCAACATCTTAACAGAACTGTACATTGAAAACTGTATACCTACAGAGGCTATATACACCGTATACTGTCCTGCACCTGTACTGTAGTCCCTCGTCAACCACATGGATTAGGTTCCATGGCTGCGGATAACACTGATTGTTGGCTCAAACAGAGATGCTGTATAGAACAATGGCATAGATTTGTTGTGAGTGAGGGGGGGGGGATGATTATATAGGAAATATTCTAATTCAATTGTACAGGGGATGCATCTGTTTCCCCCAGGATCTACGAGTATGCTCCTGGTATCGAGTACCACAAAGTAGCTGCATTATAGTCTACCATCAAAAGGAAAAATACTGTATATAATTGATGTAATATGACCGGGGGAAACATGTAAATGGAATAATTACTAACTTTCTTTAAGCTAATTTTATGTTAGTCATAAGGACAAAATTAGTGTCTTACCTGTCACCCTTTTTTAATCTGGTATCATCTGTAGCCCAGTCTATGACACAGCCAAGAGGTGGTCGAGGTGTGACATGGAAAGGTGGATTCCCCGGTGTATGAGGGATGCAAACACTCATCAATGTTGCCCCTCCTAAAGCAGCACCTCCTCCTGTGGAGGTCAAGAGGGCATACAGTGAGGACTGTGACCCAGGGGTTCCGTTGGAAGTAGAAGATGAGGGACTATCCTGAAGACGAGCATTGAGAACTGAAGATTCCTCCTTCAGGTTAAGAATGTTGAGCTCTTCTCGTTCCAGCTCATACTCAAGTTCAGCAGCACGGATCCTGACGTCGATGTTGCTGGGGAGTAGATAAATCAGCTGGTGAACCTTCGAAACAGTGTGGAGTTATGGCTGTAACTAAAGGATTGAGTCTAGAATTCAATGTCAGGTTCACACATATGATGTCACAACTCATTGCTTTCTAGCTTTATTTTCCATCACTTCTAAAGAGCCTTTGTAGGTTCTTGGTTATAATGGGAAAGTAAAACTAATTAGTCTCTGCAACTATTAATTAAGAATGTACCTTGGTTTCAAATATTGTACAGGGGTTGCTTAGGGAAGGAACTGGGTCATGAACTGTAGTTTCTTGACACAATATAAAATTAAGCACACGAGTGAAAACTGTTAGAAATAATAAAAGTAACAATAATAGTCCAACCAGTCATAATGTTTTGCTTACAAACAGTTAATAAAAATATATAAAAAAGTTATTGTAAACATTGGTTATTTATCCAAAGAGGATCACTACACTGTACCGTACTTACTCAGTGATATCAATCTTTTCCAAGGCAAGTTTCAGATTTTTTATAGCAACCTTCTTGGCATCCATTTCCCCCTGCACTTTGTTGAGCCGATCCTGGATGCTGCGACGCTCTGTCTCTGAGATCACGCCACCACCTTCACCACTGCCACCCACAGTCCCACCCAAATTGGTAATCTGGGTCTTCAGTCTGTAAAAATGTTCTTTTTGAGAGTACAAATCATATTTATGGATAATGTCATATAACATTCAATACCTTAAATTTTGTGGTTAGTTTTCAGGTTTTTAAATGGAGGGCAAATTATTGATTTGAACTTGCAAGTTGAGTGTTTTATTTATCTTTAAAACCCATTGTAATGCACTACTGGAATATTACCTTTACTGTTACAAGTGTATGACTGTAAGTTGTAGATCAATACTTACAGTACTATATATCCTCATCAGAATCAGTGCCTCCATGTGCACACTAAACTATAACACAGTAATGAAAAACAAACTAATCATCATAACTAATCAAACTAATCATCATGGCTTTATTCTTTACGTTATAGATGACCCTCCCTCGATGCCAGTCAGGGTGCAACTGCCGTCCCTAACTGGCCGCCATTAACCCGGCCGACGCTTGGCACAATCCTTCCTCGGTTAACAGTGAGGACTGTATGTAAACAACAAGTCTTAACAACCGAGGGGGCGGTCCAGAAACACATGCTAAAAGGTAAAGTTAACATCTGTAGTTCTTTCAAACTTAAGCCATAGAGTACTAACAAAAATTTGTGCCAACACACATCAACACCCACACATACATGCAATAACACAACGCAAGAACCTTGGTGAACACAGGTAAGACGTCACTGGAACTCACGACTGTATGACTGTGTCCTTGTCCCTGAGGGCCTGGTGGAGGGCGTCCAGCTCCCGCACCAAGTCCCGGGCTGCCCTGGGCAGTGTCTCCAACAGTGCCTCCCGTCGACGCTTCCACCCCAGCGACACCTCGATGCTCGCCATCTGTAGGAGTCAGGCATTAGTGTGTGTGTGTGTGATGGCTGAAGGTTGAATATGAGTGAGTATGGTGGATGGGTGTTGAATATGGATATGGGTGATGGATAGTGGCTGAATATGGGTGATGGTGGATGATGGTTGAATATAGGTGAGTGAGTTGGATGATGATTGAATACGGGTCAGTGTAGTGGGTGAATTAAGGGTGGTTAATTGGTTAGTGGTAGTCGAGTATGGATGAGAGTGGTGGGTGGCTGAGGCCTAGCATAGAGGAACATGATGAGGCGGTTGTTCGTTGCAGTTCCTGGCGACACGAACACACCGATATCCCGTCCCTCGATACGGTCCGTGGAATCCACATCAAGGACATGAAAAGTTGACAGACACACGTACATTTCCCTCACCAATTGGTATGCCTGTATGCATCCCTTTATATAGTACTGTACTGTATAATCTATGTATTGTAGTGTACTGTACTCGTATTAATTTATTTTCTCATCTAAATGTTTGATCAACTGTATTGCAGGTACAGTATATGCATCATCATCATAATACACTACACTGTTTTATATTTTCTCACTTACATATTTGAAAAGTTAAGGTAAATCACTTAAGGTTTTCACTCTCTTATATGGAGGTAATAATTTCATGGACATTAGGCACCTCACGTAACGCCATTGTGAAAAGCGTGTTAAATAATGGCATGGTCCTGGGTAATAAATATCAGCTGTGTACACTGCATCACACGAGCATGACCAGGATCACTAGAGAGACTTTCACTGTATGTGGGGTGAGTGTGCGAGTGGGAGACAGCAGTGAAAATTACTCCTGTTCTATAATCTAATGATACAAGAAGGGAGACGCCAACCTCTACACCATTCCGCAGGCGAATCACATGGGTGGTGTGGACACTTAGCATACCAGTAAACGTTGGAATTGTCATTTATGGTAGTCGTCGAAAAGCACAGTAATGGTTCAGCCTCATGTCATCAGTATTTACTCCGGATCAATGCGTCTCCATGTTTCAGAATCTGTGATGGCGCCCTCAATAATTTTCCGTGTTTATATTTTTACACACACATATTAAACTGTGATATATACTGTATGTCAAGATGCAACAATTTATCAGTACAATTTTATAAGTTTATGATGTTAATATTTAGAATAAAGACGTTTGGTACATTATATTTATTTTCTTCATCCATGTGTACCAATGTTCCCGCCTATTACTAGAATAACCAGAGACTAATAAGGCTATTTGAGTTGGATATTAGCAAGTGAATTATACAATGTCAACATAATAAGGCACATCCTGTCTGTTATGAAATATGACCCCGTTATCCTATCAATCAAGTCGGATATCCTACAGGCTGAACAGACTATGATGCTTGTGTTTTCTAATGATTTGATAAATTTTACACGGACTACAAAAGACGAACTGAACGCTGCTCATGTGAAAGGTGAGGCGGACTGCATTTGTAGGAACCTGAATTACTTGTATATAAGGAGACTTAAAAAAAAGGGACATATATATATCAAGCAAATTTATCTGAGAATAGTAAATTTAACCTCAAGAATAAAGAATAATATTGTAGATAATTATTCAAGCTGAATTTGTGGTAGATATGATACGACTTTAATTGCAATAAGAGAGGTGACCTGGCTTCAATAAGGTACCTGTATAGTATATTATGAACTTTTCCTCGGTGTGTCTGCTAGAGTTTGGTGGTGTAGAGCAGCCAGAATGATCTCTGCTGTTGCAACTTCATGCAACATGACAGGCAATTGCTGTTGACCTGCCTGGGAGAACTTAATAATGGGAAGATGACACAGTTGATGGTGAAAGGGAACGCGTGGTGGTGGTGGTAATAGGCGAGTATAGGTGATGGTGTGGTGGAGGTATTGGTGGTGGTGGTGGTGCATTGAGTGTTGTAGTAATGAGGGTCAAGGGTATGTTATGGTGCTGGCGGTGAGGGAGAGTTGTGGTGAAAAAGAGGTGGTGAGGCTTGTGTGAATTAAACGGTGCTGGAGGAGCCCCCAAGGTCCTTTATGTTTGCAAAGAAGAACCCGTGTTCATCATGACGTTAAGAATGGTACGACTTTCGACAAATTTACCAATAATTGCGCCTCATCTAAACGTGTCGAGTGTTTCGTACGTCTCGTGGAGTGTATGACTGATGTCCACCGGGCAGGGTACATTCACGGCGACATAAAGGGCGACAATATGAAGACGAAACAACCGGTGAACTTGGCAATCCGTATTTTACCATTCCCGCTATCGGCGAGCATTACGCACCTGAACTATAGGGAGCCAACGTTACAACAGGGGCTGCTCTGGTGGTCTACTCAGCTGGTAGTTTATTGTAAAGGTCAAGTAAAAAGCGAAAGGATTTGCCATGGACGATGAAGGAAATTGCACTAACTATGCTTTCCTGACCCCAAGGATCGCCCCTCACTCAAGGAGGTCTCGAGGAGGTTAAAGGGCCTCATGCCCGGCCAAAATCTAACAGGATCTAAATTGTTACGACGCCTCTTAGTCTGTGGTGGTTTACTCGTTTTCATTGTACTTCTCACTCTGGCCGTCTTTCTGAAGTACAGGGACGAGAGGGAATGTTTGGAATATGCAGTCCTTCTATTACCGACTCCTTAAAAACACGCTCTTGGGGAATCTTGGTTTAGTATTTCTCAAGAGTGTGTCGGAGTGTGACACATCAGTGCGGGGGGACTGTTGTGTCACACTCCGCCACACAGAGCTGTGCAGTGGTTTGTGTCCAACTTGGGTTGACTTTTATCATAAAACTAATAA
This sequence comes from Homarus americanus, assembly GCF_018991925.1. NCBI lineage: Eukaryota > Metazoa > Arthropoda > Malacostraca > Decapoda > Nephropidae > Homarus > Homarus americanus. Next base: position 765,890 of record NW_024750713.1, read on the forward strand.
AAAATATTTGTATTATTGTTATTATTATCCTCACCATCATTATTTTGGGTAAAATCATTCACCACCGATATAAGTCTCAACAGTGTGTTTGTGTCAGTGTCTGTGTGTCAATGCCATAACTCCAAGACCTGAAACTTTGCATGTACAGCACTGTGTATATTAAGTAATTTACAATACCCAGTGATGTAAGTTCTGTTACGAACCCCGCCACCAATTGTCATGATCTACCTACCCAGCACCACGAGCAACGCCATCTAGGGACGAAACACGAGTATGACTCGTCTTAGTTACCACTCCGGGGTTTCCCTTCTCCATATCCTGGTTGTTGCGTCACCTCCTCCAAGTCTTCTTTGTCAGCTCGAGTTCGAGGAGAGATGAGTTCACTCTGGGAAGTGACCACAGGATCACCTATCCTGGAAACCTACGGCACAGTGACTACCGACCGTCTTCTACAATACTCGGCCTTACTCGTCAGCCATCTCAGCTCCGCACTTAGGTATTTGTTATCCTGTATTGCCTCCCCGCGTCCACTTGCTTCAAAATTGTTGTATGTTGTATAACTATGTATATACTGTTAATGTTTAGGTTAAGTATGGTTAAGGGTAAATTATAGAAAGCTGAATATTTTGTTAAGGAATTTATGGTACTTTATTATACACAACAAAAACTCGCATCCTTTGTCTACCCTTTTATAGTCCGATTGTCTTTGTGTTTTTGTTGTTGTTGCCTGTTGGGATCTGGGTAGACTTTAACTATATTCTAAATCCCCAACTCGTAACAGTTCTCATAAATACATAATAATAACATATGCTTATATGTATCGCAGGTGTTTCCAGAAGAGAAGTTTAAAATAGGTATTCTTATCGTTTCGGTCACCCAGCGAATTTTAGGATTTTATGTTTGGAATTAGTAGTTTAGACAATTCTAAGACAATCTCTCTATGTATCTAAAGTAATCACTGTACGTATCTAAAGTAATCACTGTACGTATTTACAGTAATCACTGTACGTATCTAAAGTAATCACTGTACGTATCTAAAGTAATCACTGTACGTATCTAAAGTAATTACTGTACGTATCTAAAGTAATTACTGTACGTATCTAAAGTAATCACTGTACGTACCTTAAATAGTATTCTCCATGACAGATCCATCAGTACAACACTAGACTCAACAGAGAGGAAGGGAAAGATATATTCAGAATGATAATTTTTTTTAAGTCTGTCCTCTGAGAAGGTTTGGTCTACTGTACAGGTCATTGATCACATTGCAGGTCTATAATCCATTGTACAGGTCCCCGACACAGCACAGGTTCTAGACACAGCACAGGTCCTCGACACAGCACAGGTCCTCGACACAGCACAGGTTCTAGACACAGCACAGGTCCTCGACACAGCACAGGTTCTAGATAGAGCACGACCGACCCAACTCCGCCTCCACCACTCACTGAGCGAAGGCCAAACACGCAACTTAGGCGGCGAACGGTGTAGCAGTGAGAGAGAACCGGCAGTAAGAGAGGGCTGGGACAGGAAGAGGGCCAAGAGAGGGGGGAGGGGGGAGACAAGGACTGATAGCATGATGATGGTAAAGGTCAAATCATGTATATCGACAAATACTCAGATAATTTATTCGGAAACAAGGAAAAAAAACTTCCTTCAGTCAGAAAAACACAGAATTATTACATCCCTTGTGTTGTGTTGCATCTCGTAATGATAAAAAAGGATTAAAACAGACACGGTATTCTTGATAGTGTTTTTGTTAATCATATGGTAAGAGAAAACGACCTTTTTATCACAGTTCTCCCTTCATACTCCCATCACTTTACATAACCGTCTCGACCAGCCTCAGCCTCGTAACACTATAAACTTAATAACAAAAATGGTCAAAATAGGCGACGATAAAACACGATTCTCATTTTTCACGGCGCCTCAATCACAGAGCCGCCACGCACCCACCCCGTAACCTCTACCACCCTGCAACCTCCACCACCCTGTGACTCCACCACCCTGTGACTCCACCACCCCAGCTCCTCCACCACCCTAGCTCCTCCACCACCCTAGCTCCTCCACCACCCCAGCTCCTCCACCACCCAGCTCCTCCACCACCCAGCTCCTCCACCACCCCAGCTCCTCCACCACCCCATCTCCACCACCCCAGCCTCCCACCACCCCACTCCCTCCACCACCTAGCTCATCCACCACCCTAGCTCCTCCACCACCTAGCTCCTCCACCACCCTAGCTCCTCCACCACCCCAGCTCCTCCACCACCCAAACAATTACTACCGATCACGACCTCACCTCCCACCCCAGCCAAGACCCGCCGACCATGCGACCCTGTAAAAAAAAAAAGATGTAGTTACCGTGACCCTGAGGGCGCCTTGGGTCTAGGGAGCTGGGGGATGGAAGGGAGGGAGGATAGAAGGAGTATTGTGCGATTATGGAGGTTGGGGAGAGGGTGAGAGTTAAGAAGAGGATGAGAGTTAAGGAGAAGAAAGGAAGAGTTGACTGAGATAGTAGAAGAGAGGGACCTTGGTTGAGCACTAACTGTTAAGTACTGAAGGGGAGGTGATGGTGTGGGATTATAGGGTCATCAGGGGAAGGAGGAGGAAGGGGGGGCAAGGGGGGCAAGGGGAAAGGGAGGTGGAGGGGGAGAAGAAAGAGGTGGTGTGTGAGGGTTGGGATAACACAAGGTCTCGCTTTAACTTGACCACGAAGGTGTGATGCTCAGGGTGGTGTGGTGTGTTGGTCTACAGGTGATGAAGGGGCACTGATCGAGCTCCTGTCGTGGGAACTATGTGTAGGGAGTGTAGAAGCAGAAATGGGCGTCGTGGGCGTGTTTTTGAACGGGAATGTATATAGTTGGGTGTAATAATAATAATAATAATAATAATAATAATAAATATAATAATAATAATAATAATAATAAGGAGAAGAAACATTGGCTCTTGATAGTTTAATATAAAATGCTTGTTCAGATAACGTTTATTTATATTAAGCATGACGCATTGATTCAGCGCGTTCAGGTATATAGCATAAGTTTACACACCATTTACCTCACACGCTTTCTAGACCCAACACTCCACACACGTTTGCTCTTAAAAATATTTGAATCTTTATTACCTCAAAATAAATCATCAAAACAAATCCCTAACTTAAATAAATACAAACATACACATATAAAAACGAACACATGTGCACATCAGGATACACAAAACTAAGAAATGTTTGTATATGTTTCAACTGATGTAAAAATCACCCAAATAGGTTTAAACATTTCACCAGGAGGAATGACAGCGTAGTGGAGATAGTTTAATTAACTCCTTTGGTACTAGGGGTCTCTCTATGCTGAGTAAAATAGCCTGGTGTTAGCTAAATAAAATATTAAAAGTGGCATCCTCGTAATGAAGGGTTTAATATAGTCTCCCCTCTTCGCTTCACCTCTAACCTCTTCAATTCAACGTTTTCTTTGTTATGTCCTCCGTCTGGGTACTTACGGTTGCTACATAACACAACACACTCTTCAACTACCCCGTGTGTCTTAGTGACTGCTTGCTGTAGAATTATTGTACATGAAACAAGAAGTAAGAGCGCTACATTTTTAATAGTACCGGATTTAATAAGTAAATAACCTGCATTGTATTCCTAAGATACGAGTAACTATCTTATCCGGTATTTTGATTAACCGGCACCTCTCATCATCCCTCGACCCTCCTCTTACCGGATAATAAAGCTTTTACTGTACTGAGGTAAGATCCAAGAGCAATTATATAAACAAACATATGCAAGTTGCACAATACGTAGTTAAATCCTCATCAGGGAGAGTTTGTGGTTGTTTCGTTGTCAATAAGCTGGGTTGACGCACAGCAGAGAAGGGTCGAGCACGCAACCAACCAGTTATAAGTTTAGTTCCCCTTAAAGACCTTAACTTGTGTTTGACATGTAGGTATTAGTTTCTACACACGCTTGCTCCTCTGTGTAATAACTGTGTGTAATCCTTTCGTGAGACACAAGTATATTTCCCACGTGTGCTTTTATTAATTTCAATACAGCACTGTTCTTCATCATAACAATATGTAATCTACCGAGTGAAAAGCATCGTTCATGTCCTTGTCCGTGTTCTGGCGTTAAGTTCAGTGTACTTTTGATCCACCACACTCAAGGACATACTCCAACACACTCCAGTAAGCATCATATACACACGGACACACAAGCCTAAATCCGCCAATATTTTAATACACACAAACACGTACTGAAGCAAACTTGTGTGGCCAAACCATACACTCAGCACTTAAACAATTAGCTGTTCAGTAATTATAACGGGGATGTTGGACAAAAAGTGTTGGTTGGTACCTGACGCCGTCCTGGCTACCACATCCCGTGTTGCTGTTTCTCCACTACCACCACCACCACCACACGGACACTAGAGGGTCCTCGAACCACACACACACACACACACACACAAGATGAACCCCCACGTCCAGTAACCTCTAATATATTTCAATTACCCTTTCGTCTTTTCCTAGTACCTACAAACTAAATAAACAAATGACTGTCTTGTTATCACTGTCACTACAGCTATTGAGACGATCACTAGCATAACTCCCAGTAAATATCAAGAATTATCGAACAGAGAGACTATGATGGTGATTTTAACTTATAGACAGAAGAGCACCATGGTAGAGAAGTCACCACTGCACACAGAGACCATTATATCCTCACCCCTTTACTCACCAAACATAGAGACTGAAGTGTGTATCGTGCCTTTAAATCTCTTCAGTTATAGATACCCAGGAGATGCTAGATGGATCACACACCACTATGACACACACACACGTAACACACACACACACACGCACCACACACCTCCGCCACACCCCACAGCTCACTGGCAAGCCGCTGACTGTCCTGATTTGTGGTTTGTGCCGCGATCAAGTGTAGCTCGAGGCGATGAAGCTTCCTGTCGGCTCCTCGGACCTGCACCAAACTGTTCATAACACAGCACCCTTTTACTGGTGTCGGTTTACGAGTCTTTCATTTATAAATTTAATCACTAATAAATATCATTTCTATTCATGTTTATTTCGATATTGTTGATAATTTTGGTGTGTGTTAAGAAAAACGTTGTGAAAGGCAGAAATACTAGTAACCAGTAAGTACCGTAGCTGATCAATTATTGTGATCAGGCTCCGGTCAGTATAATAATACGTTCTTTACGCTACAGGGAGGAAAGGAGAAGGTGAAAGGTGGAAGACCCGCCTTACAGGGATCTAATTCACCTCACATTAGACGAGTAACCTTGAAGGCCTTGAAGCGTTGAGGAAATACCAGTAGGCGGGGTCGAGGCTTGCCACCAGCAGCGGCAGCTTTCCCACGCCCCACCGCGGTTTCTCACGCCTCTACACCAACACAATAATGCCGACACGAGTGTTGCGTGAGGTCTAAATACCATTCTGCATTTGCATAACGGATCGATTTCTTCATGCACCAAGTTTCTCCCACAAAATACTAACCTGTCTTTCAAGCGTCATTTTTTATAAGACTTAAGTTTTGTTGTGAATTACATTTATGAAAGAAAGGAATGTCGACTAATTTACACTAATATCAGATTTAGTAGATATTCGCAATATCATTTTTGTAAGTAGTTTGTATTATAGTGTAATGCATGATGGAACTTTGTTGTTCGCGTTAGAGTTCGCTCTAACCGAAGTAAGTGTTGCTCAGGTGTATAGTTCAAATCGGGGCACAGTGCGGGGTGTGATACTATGGCGGGAGGGGAGTGAAGGATGGGGGGGTGAAGGATGGGGGGGTTGAAGGATGGGAGGGGTGAAAGGTGGGGATGGAAAGGATAGGGTTGGAGGGTGCAAAGGAGAATAAAAGTAAGGGTGAGTGAGGTTGAGAGTGAATCCTGCCAAGGAGGTTGAAGGATCTGTAGAAATCCTAACGCATTAAGAAAGTGTTGAAGATCTCGTCTTGGACACATTAACAACATGGCTGGAATTGAACTTTAAACCTGGTGGTAAGAAACCATACAGTTCCCCCCTCTCCCTCATCCCTCTCAACCCTACCACCCCTCTCATCCCACTCGCAGGTTTATTTCATTCGTGATAAATGAGATCTAGTTGAACATTCACTATATTCGTCTGGTACTCGTCAACTTTCATGAATTACTTAATGTCGCAAGCTTATACACGGGCGATTGGTGGAGACAGCAGTACAATACCAATGTTACCTCCCAGTACTGTGACTTGTGTTGAGTGTGAGTAGGGTAATATCGAGTAAATCGCTGGGTTCTCTTGTCCTAACACTAGACCGTGGGAAGATGAACTTTACACAGATAAACAGATAGATATTTTTTCAATCATCATACAAGTTTACATTGGTTCAGCATGTGTGCATATAATTTTAAACCAAGTCTAATCAGTGAGGCAAAGAAAATAATTTAAGTTACCCTTAAAATTAATTAGCGTACAAACAGTTTTCTTTGATGCCCAGCTCTCTCGTTTTCTATTATGACCTTTCCAATTCGGTGCATAAACTTCTCTACATAAAACTTACTTAGTGAACTCGTTATATATGGACACATTGGTTCTGTAAGTATATAAAGCTATATAGTAAAGAGTAAGTCATTCAATCAAAGTTAAGTTAGCCCAGGAAGAGTGTTTCCAGATTGATCAATGTTTACACGAGGCGAGAATTGGAAGAATTAAGTTCGGTAACTGCCATAGTATTTTAATTTACGTGTATGATTGCATATATATCTCGCCTGGTTTGTCGAGAAACTCAAGTAATCACACAAATTTAGCAACAGTGCCGCCGTTGCCATGTAGCGTTGGAAACCTATCTTAAACGTTGTCCTTGCAACATTTCTACCTATTTATATAATCCTTTGTTTAGTTAATATATCATTATACGGTCGAATTAACATTACAATACTGATTTAGTTTCATTCAGTACGAAGGTTTCAGGCTTGTATATCCAGGTTTGTGTCACTTTATATCACAAAGAGAGCGGCCGAGTGACGACCAGCAATATACAGTGTAGAAGAAAGCTTTATGACTCAAATCTATATATTTCGTGTCCTTGGTAAGTACCAGTTAGAATTCATGATAAGCAAAACAACTCCACAATCAGGATAATTTTCAGGATGTGTTTGAGTGAAAGTGTAGCTCAATCAAGACGCTGGATGTATACCGTGTAATTCTCCCTAAGTACGGCGCGTAATCTGTGTTCACACCCTTATTAAAACACTCATGGCAGCAGTACACAGGCAGGAGGCACTTTCCCTTACTTCCTGCTGTGATTGTTTCGCCGTGTATTAGCCTATCTAATCATCATTAAGGGGTCAAGACTACACAAGTTTCTCGCTGTGAGCCGCTCCGTGTTGAAGCGTAGTCAAGTGGAGCGAGAGCACTGTATCAACGCGTGTCTCATGTTCCCGGAGAAAGTTTAATATTTCTAGGAGATGGAGAACTTAACATGTACAAAAACGATGTTAAAAAATATTATAATGTTACTTAGGACTCTTACTTCAACACAGTTTAGAGCATTAAAAGTCACTTAATACACGAGACTAAAGTATTGAGTTTATAATAGAGAATTTGTGCAATAAGCCAACGAAGTCTATTTATTCATTTAGTACCCAACCAATGAAGATAAAACCAACATGCTGAGGGTTGGCGACCACAGTCCCCCCACTGCGTATGCTTGAGAGAGAGAGAGAGAGAGAGAGAGAGAATTATTACATCTTAAGTCGGAAAATATTCGAGCATATAATAACCATTTCCCAAACCCAGGTAAAATTTCGTACACTATTTAGAGGTTACATAAAGGATCCACAGCTAACATTCCACTATAAGGTTACAGGAGCCACAGACAACACGCTTTACGTCACCTGTACATAGATGAATTCCAAAAACACTGTTGGACCAAATTAAACCATAAAATGACTCTTCAAATTGTAACCGAGGCCAAGATTGAGCCGTGAGGAAAGGGTTATGCAATTATAAGAGGCAGTGATTAAGAACAGTGATTTGAAACACTGACTAGAGGCAGTAAGTAGAAGCAGTCCTTGAAGCAGTGATTACAAGTAGAGGCTAGAAACAATAACGAGAAGCAGTGGCAACAACGATAGCAAAGAAACAGGGAATCGATACACAAGAACATGAACTACATACTCCGTCAGTTACTCTTCCAAGGATGATCAAAGAAAACGGGTGTAAGAGCAAAAGAGAAAACGTATTACCTCACATCTCATGAAATAGGTAAAATACTTAATTTTCTATGACTTATAAGAAAAAACTGTGTAATCTTGGTATTTTTTTATGATGTAGAATAATTTAAACTTTCCTTCTGGAAACACCTGTGGTACATATAACAAACTGTTATTAGTCTGTATTTATGAGAAATTATAAATATTGGGTATTGTAATTTTTCTACAATACATGCAAAGTTACAGGTCTCTAGATTTCATGTTTTGGAGTTACGGCACTGGCGAGCACACACACACACACACACACACACACGAAAGTATTCAAGATGAAGAGTTAGGCAGGGAAGTAAAAGGGAATCTCTGGACTATTGCGAGACAGCCACATCCTGCAGGCCAGCATGTCAACAAGGGGAGGAGGAAGTGACAACAGAGCGAAGGGGCTTCACACAGGCGAACACCGATGCTTAAGTGAGAACTTCAGGGGGAGGGGGCCAGCAGGAAGGGCGTCGCCAACACTAGGTAACTGTGGCACTGAAATGCGAGTCGGGGGGAGGGGGAGGTGGGAGAGGGACAGTCACTAGCACACTCCCATAGTTAGTTATCTACTTGTAACCCAACGATAAGTGGTACACTCACAGTCAACTGGTCACTTCAATTAATGTGACTGTTGCTCCCCTGTCCATGATCAGTGTCGTGCCAAAAACCTGTCTTGTTGTATACACACTTCTGTATCTGACCTTTCATCCCTAACCCTTCCATCTCTCTCCCCAGCCCCCATCTCTCTCCCCAGCCCTCCTCCTGCACATCTCTCTGAACAGCGTAGCCACAAAGTTGTTGTTGGTGAGTTCCGTTCTCCAGATTTATGACTGGATGATTGTGGCAGCAAGCGTGTTGATGTTGTTTTTGGGCACTACAGCTGGGCCAGACGTGTGGTGAGGAGCAGCTTTGTTAGTCAGTCATCTTAGATCATCTGGGAATCAATGGCTTGCTGATCCAAATGAGAATAGATCAAACATATCCAAACAAAATAACAGTTTTTCCCAGGTGTCATTACAGGTAAAGACAAACTAAAGAGCTTCTAGTTCATCTGTTTAAGTCCTCCTTTGTGTGTTTTTATGTGTGTATAATGTCAGACCTTAGAAAAACCATCATTGCTGAGTCGTGTTTTACTTCCTACCCTCCCCCTCTCTCCTCTCCCTGCCTGATATAGTACACTCCTCCCCGCGGTCGACATTAACAATGAATTGAGCTGAAAATGACGTTGATAGTATTTCTAAAGGCATCTCTTTAAGTTTGAGTAACATCAATCAGAACTCCCTCGTGTGCATCGATTCTTATACACAAACACAACATAAACAAGGCGTGTCCTCCATCTTACTACCTCCAAGACTCCTGCAATAAGCGGTTTTTTTTTAGTGTCTTGTGAGTGAGTTTTCGTTTTTCCCCATTTAATTCCTTCCTACAGTTGGTGGTCGCGTTCTTGGTGTGAAGTGACCTAGTTCTGCACTCGTGGGCTTCCATAGAGTACTAACTTGTAAAAACTGTTCCTCTACTCGTTTAGTCAGAGATGAAGATGAATTGTATTGAGTAGAGTATGAAGTTTTGGGTCATCCTTCTAGACCTGCAGGGAACACTATCACGGAACACCTGCAGGGAACACTATAGGGAACACTATCAAGGAACATCAACACGGAACACCTATAGGCAGCACCATCAAGGAACATCAACACGGAGCAGTTGCAGGGAACACCATCAATTAGTCATAAATTTTTACCTGTCGTTCACCTGTCTCGCCCACACACTGGATAATGTCCCCTCCACCTCACCCCCTTCCCCTCCACCCCACTCCTTCCCCTCCACCTCACGTAAGGAAACAATCACGCACTATTTTGAAGATTCTTAAAGACGGGTCACACACAGGATAAAATACCAACTCTTATTATATCAATAAAAGTCTTTCTTACAGATTTGGCTGATCTTGAACGCTTCCATTTTCACTTGAATTAATAATTATTTCTGGATGTAAATTTTGTTTTTGTTTTTCCTATATCGCGTCTTAGGTAACTCTTATGGCTGGTGAAAATCGCAAGTGAAATAATCTTAATTATCACTTAAAATCCCAAAAGAAATGGAAAGTATGAGGCAACCTTCCCCCCTTCCCTCTCCCCCCTTTCCCCTCCCTTCCTTTACCTCCTCCTCCAGTTACAAATTATGGGGTCGAGGGGTCACCATTGTGTCTCTACCCCAACCGAGTTTAAATGCGCCACGACAAAAGCACATTAAGAGTTGTCAAGAGGTGCATTCCGGGTGATGTATCGCTCACTGCATCACGGCCAACTGCTAGAGAACACACTATCCTCAGCTTCCTGTGACACGAGATGATTATACCAAGTTAAATAATACCGCTAGATGGAGGATCATCACTCTTATATACAGTACATGGCTCCGAACACAACCTTATGTACCTCGAAACTTAAGGCCAAAGTCGCGAATCCATAAATATCAGTCGACACAGCGAAAGAAAAGACAATCAGGAACTGTTATTGCAGGTGTTGGATCCTATTAATAAATCAGAGTAATAGTATAGACCGTGGAAATAACTTGATCACAAAGGGGGTTATTTGCTGCTCCAGATTACCAACAGTAAGGGATTTGGTGTGTCATAACTAATGGGAAAATAACCTTTAACTGATTACCGCCCTCAAGGAACGTGTCTACCACCAAAGTTTCGATCGTTACATTTCAACAGCCATATCTGTACTAAAAGGTATCCAAAATGGCGCTAAAATTACAATAAGACTACTCTAACTAGATGTGTTTTTGTCATTCTCTGTTATGAAGAAAATATTTAGAAGTTCCTGAAAATTCGAGCTCAGTCACAGGAAAAATTCATCCTCAAAACCAAAACAGCATCGAAGAGCATGTTTATATCGTTTATGAGCGCATTCAGACGGAGGTAGAAAGTATCGAATGTTATAGGAGAATATCACAAGAGGTTCTTTAGGCAACTGATACACTCTCCAGCTGTCATCATTACGGCGGAACTCTCGAATATAAGGCTGAAATAGCCAATGACGAGACTCCTCCACGGTGATTGGTCGGCTCTTCGGCTATACTGATTGGCGCACCTTCGTTCCCCTTTAAGCTAACTTATGACTCGGCCAAATACGAGTTCTATGAAGACAGTTTTTGGCCTGATCGTTCCCTGGCAACAACTGTAGTTAGGAGGAGTATAATGGGGGATCTATCAACATACGTCACCATAATTTGAACTTGTCTTTCTCTAGATATGAAAAGATGGTGTTGTAATGGCGGTAGTTAAAATAATTTCGTTTTATTTATCTTTCTTTAGGATCTTATTTGTATCATATTTTGGTTTAGGAAGGAAGGAAGGGGAGGAGGATAGATAGAAACTTTAATAAATAATACAAATAAACCACAAATAAAATGAATTAGAAAAACAAAAACAAAATGCATTAAATACCTTTCTATCCCAACACACACACACACACACACACACTCACACACACACACACAGCCTAATGTCCAGTCGTATCAAGTTTCAAGACCAGATCCTCTCTACCACAGACCTGAGCCGCGTCGTGTCCCTCAAGCTTGAGTCTTAAGTGCGTCGTGTCCCTCAAGCTTGAGTCTTAAGTGCGTCGTGCCCGTCAAACGAGAGTCTTAAGTGCGTCGTGTCCCTCAAGCTTGAGTCTTAAGTGCGTCGTGTCCCTCAAGCTTGAGTCTTAAGTGCGTCGTGCCCCTCAAACGAGAGTCTTAAGTGCGTCGTGTCCCTCAAGCTTGAGTCTTAAGTGCGTCGTGTCCCTCAAGCTTGAGTCTTAAGTGCATAGTGATGTCCCTTCGGTTGACTCACCACAACCTCTGACTATTGTGGTGATGAAGGAAGGGTGGTGATGGTGAGGGAGGAGACGGTGATGATGGTGAGGGAGGAAGGGTGGTGATGGTGAGGGAGGAGACGGTGATGATGGTGAGGGAGGAAGGGTGGTGATGGTGAAGGAGGATATAGTGATGCTAAGGTAGACGGTGGTGATAGTGATGGTGGTCCCAGAGCGGATATGTCGACACGAGGAGGGGAAGTGGTAGAGGTAGTGAAGAGAGAAAGGGAGGGGGGAGGTGAAGGGGAGGGGGAGAATGAAGGAGAGAGAGAGAGAGAGAGAGAGAGAGAGGAGAAGAGAGAGAGAGAGAGAGAGAGAGAGAGAGAGAGGTGTCAGGTATGAGGGAGAGAGAGGAGAGGGAGAGGTGAGGTATGAAAAGTTCTACATGTGAGGAGTGAGAGAAGGACAGGTGTGAGGTATAGTTATGAGGAGCCAAGAACAGTATAACATCTACCTTAGTATAACTTGAAGAACATTTTAACACAGGCAAATGTTCCAGGTTGTGTATTCAAGACCACGAAGTTGTATGAACACACTCTTGTCTCGTGCTAAAATCCTCACACAAAACCCCTTCACTTTACACACAAAACCCCTCACTTCACATACAAAACTCCCTCACTTCACACACAAAACCCCCTCACGTCTCAACCTCACATCTCACGGTAAACAAGTATATAATCCTGCAGCAAGAAGCCGTAGAGCGGAAGAGCCTCGTCGCGTCCCCCATTGTGGTGAAAATTGAATTCCGTCAATTTTTACCTAACAGTAGTCTAGTTGAGATGGGAAGTTGATAGCGAAGATTCACAGAGGTTTTACGGTAAGAGTAGACGAAGGGAAAGTGATGATGGAGAAAGTGAGGAAAGTGAAATGTGAAGGAAGTGAGAAATGGAATGAATGAGGGAGTGAGATAGATGGGGAAGTGAGGGAAATGAGGAAAACGAGTTAATGGGGAAAATAAAAGCAGTGTGTTGTAAGCGAGCATAAACATTGGATGTCACTCAATACAGTTTGAGATTAATGTAATTTTTTTCAGAATCATTAATATTTTACTGTTTTATTGTTCATTTATCAAACTTTAATATTATTTACCTTCCTTATTAAATTATTTTCTTTATTAATATCCTTTAGGTAATACGCGACAGTTGGAACGTTAGATCGGAACACAGATTCGAACGCAAGACCGAGCCCTTGATGTTATTCACGCTAAAACTGGATAATACCACGTCCTCGGGGTGGGGGTGGGGGGACCTAAAAGCTAATCCGAAGAGTCAAGTAAGCATAAATCACCACAGAACACCGAGATCGTGTAAGCTATTCGGCAGCCAGAACTACAAACATAAACACAGTTATTCCTTCCACTCCATCACGGAAGAACACAGACCTGAAGTCCGGTTGTTCAGTGGTTCATGCACCTGGTTGTTTAGTCATCACACGTACAAAAAAAAAATCCTCGTGACGACTCTATTGGTTCTCTTTTAAAACAAGGTCCTGTGGTGAATAAATGAAAGAACGTTTTTCTGTCTTTGAGATGGGCGGGGGGAAGGAAGTCTTGGCGCGAACACACTCACACACCTTCATAAGACCTCAAGTTTTCAGTGTTTATGAGTTTAAATAAATATCATATTATCTCTTCTCAAAGACTATTAATATTATGATCAAGGTTGAAAAATGAAGGAAAGACAATTGATTATACAACTCGGAAATAACACACAATGGCGCTTTCTTTACTACACAAGGCTAGAGGACTGTACATTTGTCGTAACTTTGTCATCTTGATTTATTGATTCATAATTCTCACGTAATGGGGCGAATAACAGGACTTAATATTTTTTGTTTAAAGTTTCAAGAATTTATAATGAAGATATCGGCCACTAGGGAAAGAAAAATAACAAAATAATACCCACGACATTTTCGTTGACATATAATGAAAAACCGTGACAGTCAAAAAAAGTCCATTGGCTCCAGATAATATTAATCATTCCACGCTCCCTCGGTAAAGCAGAACCTTCAGAAGTATATATTCCTGATCGTCAATTTACGACTCCTGAACCCCGCTACCCTACTGATCAACAGCTTTCAGAAATAATGTATGTTTTGGGGGCCTGACCACGACAAGGCCACTGCCATCAAGTAATATCACGGCTGAGTTATGGTATTGGCGGCATTTTCCACGATGGTTTGGTGAGTGGGAGGGTGAGGGGGGGAGGAGGAGCTGAGGAAGAGAGCTGGTAAGGAGGAAGAGGAGGAGGAGGAACCGGTAAGAAGGAAGAGGAGAGCTGGTAAGGAGGAGAAGGGGAGGAGGAGAAGGAGGGAGAGGAGGAGGAGGAGGAGGAGAAAGAAGAGAGGTGGTAAGATAGAGGAGGGGAAGGAAGAAGAGATGGTGAGGAAGGGGAGGAAGAGAGCCGGTAAGATGGAAGAGGAAGAAACAGGAAGGGAGAAATGGAAGCCAAACAAAATGAGAATAAAATCATCCTCACAATAATTTATCCACAACAAACCTACAATAAATTCCTGCCCCCAAAAAGGTCTGCAACCCAACTTGGCAACACTATATAGCATGGCGCAGTAACCACAAAATCTGACGTGAAATTGGCATGACTCTTATTTACCGTCAAACTGTCGACACCAACACCGCCTCCCACCCGTCCCAACCCACCCCACACCCGTCCCAACCCACCCCACACCCGTCCCAACCCACCCCACACCCCCTCTACTGGTAACTAGCTCGCGAGGGTGTAGGTGTAGGTGTCTCGTATTCAGGATAGCTTCAGTGAGGAGACGACCAGACGAGGAGAATGATTCATTGTCACATGGAGTTTGACATGAAATAAATGGCCTTTGTGAAGTTAAAGGTTAATCGTTTATATTTAGATATCTTATTAACCTCTTCACTATAGGGACGCCAGTTTTAATATTTGAGTTACGCCAGATGGAGGCTGTACACATGGGGTTATTGACAATCTTATAGTCCGTTCTTAATTTCACTCGATAAGGTTTTCATCAACAACACCACTAATGTCTGTTTCCCAGTTACTGTCACTTATTATAAAAGGATCAGAGCATTATCTTTCCTATCACCAGCTTTTGTTTTTCATTGCTGTTTTTTACTACAATGCCAGTCACTTTGTTTGGCTATTTACAGTTGGGTATTCCTGTATCCCTTTTAACCTAACTTTACCTCAGTGTTACAGTTCAGGACTTATTTATGTTTCATACTAAGGCAAAAAATACTGTTAACGTGAAACAACTCCGAGCAAAAATACCCACAAGTTCACAACCCTTTTTTAAAATACCTAATATGGTGAGCTGAGTGGGAATTTACAGAGAGCTATATTGGATGAGGCTACGTCAGGAGGAGTCGAATATAACAACACTCGCTATTTACACCAACGGAATACAACTCCAGGTAAGACTTACAAAAAAAAAACTTTCATCAACGAGTAAGTAAAGTTGACGGTTTAAGTAGTCCAGGTGTATCAAGCATTTTGCGGTTAGATAAACCAGAAACTCTTTAGCTTTCACTTTGGCTCTAAACAACAGCCGCTGACAAAGCCCTCTGCTGTGGCATGGTCAGGAAACATCAGACACAAGTAGGTATTTGATAGCCCAGAGATATAGTCATGATCACATGATGTCTAGCCAAACGATCTCAGACCCGTGTGGTATTAAGGAATATAGCCAAGAAGGAATTGCAAGTTGGCATCTGCACTCATCTCTCATTTCGAAAAGCTTGTGTCGATTATTGCTTGATCGGAGAATGATGGTAAGAATGTTTAAGCAATTATTTAGGAATGAATGTTTACCGTCACTGGTGTTCTTTTAATGTAGCGTAGTATTTACATCGTGAATAAGGTTCCTTCAAGTAACATTAGATTAATTGATCACGTAGAGGAAGTAAAAGGTTATAACTGAGACGTAAACACCGGTACAAAAAAAAAATAATATCCCCAATTAAACATAAAAGAATCTAAAGTAAAACAGAAATATGTACTTATTGATTGATCATAACGCACCTGCCTCCCACACCTGTATATCAGTAATGGCGTGATCATGTTGCAAGTGAGATTATAGCATTTTTATCACTAGTAACGTTATCATCTGACCCCCTTAAAATGTGTATGTGTATGTATGTATGTATGGAGGGAGTGTGTGTGTGTGTGTGTGTGTGTGTGTTTCAAAGTTCACTCACACCTTCACACGTTGTCAAATGTGTCAAGTCCCCGGCTTTTCATAGTCCGGGAAGACCTACACTCTCTCTTGAAACACACTGCTCTAACACTCAGCCAGGAAGAGACCGCTGATCCCTTCCTTTGTGTCAACTCTCCCGTGCTATGTATTTACACTTCTCCTGCAGACGTCAAGAGGATTATTATGCAGTGTTTCCCGGTGATGTATGTGTGTTTGTACCAGAGGCAGATGAAGGAAGGAATTATAACTGCGTCAATAAGCTCAGTGGATACTAACCTCTGTTGATTGATCAGCCAGAACAGACGCAGATCAAGTCTCAATTTGTTATTATTCTATCCCACCCATTAACCCATTAGGTTTACGAATACTATATCAATCAAACTTATGTAGATGATCATTTGTTTAGCCTCGCAGATGTATAAACAGATCTAGAATCTATATGTATGGAAAACAAAATTAATTAAACCTTGTAGATTCTGTTAACTGTGAAGTAATAAATTTTACCTTTTATATCAATAGATTTATCTAGAAACTTAATGGATTTTGTATATACTTTTAAAAATGTTGGTGGGATTTTGTCTGGGGAAATATAATCTAAATGGTGTCATCCACGATTTTGTTTAGCGGGCTTTTATTTTGAGGGCTACCAACACTTACCTTAGCCTCCAGCGTCTGCAGCTTGTTAACACGGGGTCGCATGCCGCCCGTGGGACCACCTGATGGTAGCAGCGTCGACTGCGGGCAAAAACAAACCAAATGAGTTAAGAACATTATTATTATTTTGTCAGATTTTAGAATAAGTTGAAGTTTAGGATATTACTAGTTATGTAATACGTGTGTTTACATTTTAGGAGTTGACAGATAGATGGATAGAGATGGATGGATAGAGAAATTGATAGATAGATAGACAACTCAGTAAAATCGTCATAGAAATTCACATTAATCTAGGATATACAATACATAAACAGCACAGGTTTAAAACACCCAATGCCAAACAATGAAACCTTTCGACAATAGGGACTAGGGATAGATGATATAAAAAAACCTTATATAATGTGGAAAAATATAGGTCATTTAGCATCATAATGGTGATTTAACCCTTAACTGTGGACATAAACTCGTTGCCATCACTCGGGACGTAAACATCAGGCTGGCCACCTCCTGTAGCCCACAATATCTTTACCTGCGGCTCGCTAAACACACCCCAACACCGTCTTTTACTGCAATAAATATTACAGTTTTCTCTAAATGCATATTAAACCCACCATGATATTTTTTTTTCCTTGGTAGAATTATGTGTAAAGATGGATTCTACTTCCTAAATGACTTACTTTCTAAGCCACATTGGTGATAAAAAATCTCGTAAATGTGGATATGATTTTTGGTGGACTAAATTCTGAGAAAAAGATCTATATGATATATTTTTTTTAAATCTCTTTCATTATAACCTAAAACAAATATTGTAACACCTAATTCTGAAAACCAAAATGAAAAACAAAACATTACCACATCTTTATCAATAACATTCATTACTATACAATATCTGAATCATCTCCTCAGACACACGGTTATGACACTCACCGGGACATAGGTATAGAAATGCCTGCGGTGTCTCATCATGCCGTCTCGAAGCTTCATAGTGGAGACGAACCAATAGGAGTCGGCAGGAGGCGGCGTAGGGGTACTGAGACGCACATGTAAACACCGACTTTCTCACCACGCGTTTCTCATATTTAAACTCTTATTGTTCTCTGTTTTATCACATCACATTGAGAAACTATATATCAGAAATAACAGTACGTGTGTATGTTTAGACTTACATTAAAAAATAAATAGATAAATAACATTATAATTAACCTAGATAAGAAAATTATTATTAATTTTCACGAGTACAAAGATAAGAATTTTTTATATATAGAGCATCAAGAGTAGATGGCGGAGTCCTCTTTATCCCAGTACATAAGTTACAAAATATTCCCCTTATTACAGCAGGTACAGCAAGAACCTCTCCTCTCAATACAGCACAAGTACAGCAGTAGGAACAGTATCGACCAACAGTATCTTTCGTCAGTATAGATGGAGAGTGGTGATGGTAGTGATGATAGTGATGATGATGCAAGTGATGGTGGTGGTAGTGATGATAGTGGTGATGATGCAAGTGGTGGTAGTGATAGTGATGATAGTGGTGATGATGCAGTGGTGGTAGTGATGATAGTGGTGATGATGCAAGTGATGGTGGTGGTGGTGATGATAGTGGTGATGATGCAAGTGATGGTGGTGGTGGTGATGATAGTGGTGATGATGCAAGTGATGGTGGTGGTGGTGATGATAGTGGTGATGATGCAAGTGGTGGTAGTGATAGTGATGATAGTGGTGATGATGCAAGTGGTGGTGGTGGAAGGTGGTGATGTTAGTAGTAGTGGTGGAGGATGGTGGTGGTGATAGTGGTGGGTGGTGATAGTGCATAGGAAGTGATGGTGATGACAGTGGTGTGGGGGGGAAGAGGGGGAGGGGGGAGGGGAGGAGGGGAGGGGACAAATAGTGTTTCCCATATAAGTGTAAATAAAACTCTGGCCTAAAGCTTGACAGAGGCGACCAACTGTGTCTGATACAACCCCTTCCATTACCTGTCTCTTTCTCACTATTTTTCACCATCATTATCACCATCAATCCTCATCAAGCACCACCATCACTCTTCCTCAACTATCACTACCATCATCGAGCCTCCTTAACTACCACCACCATCGAGCCTCCTGAACCACCACCACAACTACCACTACAACCACCACTACTATCACCACCATCACCACAACCACCATCGCCCCTCTTCTTCACCTCCCTTACACACACACTTACCAATACTAACTTATGCTAATGATGTATTTCCTAATGGTGATTGATCATTAAGACACACTTAGTCCTCCCTCCCGTGAGTGTTATCTCGTCAAGTGTGTCTATAACTCACACTGTCAGAGGTCTTAAGTGTGTTCCTTAAGAGACAGACAAATTGACTCAAAGTATTTATTAGTTTCACATGATAAATTGTCCATAGGCTTGTGGTATAGTCCTTAGGGTGTTTGTGTGTGTGTGTGTGTGTGTGTGTGTGGGCGTGTGTGTGTGCGTGTGTGTGTGTGTGTGTGTGTGTGGGTGTGTGTGTGTGTGTGTGTGTGTTGCTCATCACCATCATGAACTAGACTCAATCATAGTCATCATCCACAATTATCGTCCTCATCCACACAGCTATCGTCCTCATCCACCTAGTTATCGTCCTCATCCACCCAGTTATCGTCCTCATCCACAGTTATCGCTCTCATCCACAGTTATCGTCCTCACCCACACAGCTATCGTCATCATCCACCCAGTTATCGTCCTCATCCACACAGCTTTCGTCCTCATCCACAGCTATCGTCCTCATCCACAGTTATCGTCATCATCCACACAGTGACCGCCCTAGCCATTACCAACACACTCAAGGGACCGTTCCCACGAGCCTGCCCCCCCCCTTCTTGCACGTCACATAACTTTAGACGGGACAATCAAAACAAAATTGACGGTCATAAAAATTTGTCCACGACATATTGCTTCGCTTCCTGTCTATACGTGTGGATGGAATTGGTTGGATTTTGGTAATACTGAACCTAACCTAACCTAACCTGACCTGACCTAACCTGACCTACTATCAACCCACTAACCCGTACATTGTCTGTCTATCTCTGCCTCAGTCCTCGTAGTGGACAGGAGAAGGAGGGTGGACAAATTTACTTATACAGGCCAGGTCACGCGACGGTGGACTCATTTCTCCATCATTGTTCCTCCTCAGTGTGGTAATTGACACCATTTCAAGTTTACACCGCGATAGCCACGGTCACACGTGTTATTGTTCCGTGTTCACGTACAGGTAAATGCGACACGGCTTCTGGTCACTCATTAAGACGTAAGACTATACGGTACTTGATCCCTTTGTCCCCGATGCAGTGTTATAGCTGACTCATAACATACGTGACTCCCAGCTAGTTGCTATATACGTGACTCCCAGCTGGTGCTATATACGTGACTCCCAGCTGGTGCTATATACGTGACTCCCAGCTGGTGGTATATACGTGACTCCCAGTTGGTGCTATATACGTGACTCCCAGCTGGTGGTATATACGTGACTCCCAGCTGGTGGTATATACGTGACTCCCAGCTGGTGGTATATACGTGACTCCCAGCTGGTGGTATATACGTGACTCCCAGCTGGTTCACCTCTTCCTGCTCTGCTCCGCCACCACCAGCCAGCAGCTCCCCTTACTACCTATAAATCCACGTCTAGTCCAACCTTGTTCAGTCACCTGCCATAAGTCACCCCTTCCCTTTCCCCTTTCTTTCCTTTCCTCACCCCCTACCGCTTTCCTCCTTCTCTTCTTTTCCTTATCCTCTCCCTCCCCTTTCTTTCCCTTCTTCCTCCCCCTCCCCTAACATTCAACGCCACACTATCCTGACCAATGAAAGAAGGGTAAGAGTGCACGATAAACTAGCTGCTGTCCCCGGAGTCAATATTCAGGTCAATGAAATATTTCTTACGGGGGGAGGGGTGCGGGGAGGTGGTAGGGGGAAGGAGGGGGGAAGAAGGGGGAAGGAGGGGGGAAGGTGGTGTGGACAGCGAAACTCAGGTGGTTGATACGATTTCTAGTTTATTGGATGAGCGGTGACAATGGCGACCACGTCATTAATTCACGAGGAGACACCTGCCACTACCTCCTGGTGACCATGACGGGGACGGAGGAGGAGGAAGAGGGATGGAGGAAGAGGAAGACTCAGAGGGGAGGAGGAAGCGTGTGAGGGACGGAGGAGGAGGAGGAGGGACGGAGGAGGAGGAAGACTCGGAGGGGAGGAGGAAGCGTGTGAGGGACGGAGGAGGAGGAGGCGGTCACTGGTGAGGGAGGGGGATCCATCCTCTCTCATTGGTCCAGCGAAGGAAAGCGTTATGGTGTCACTGGTCGAATAGAGAAACGGAGAAAGGAATCCTGTCTTCTGATTGGTTCACTACTTCCTGCGCCTCTCTTATCACGTAGGCGACAGTAAAGAGAGTTATGATTGGTCAATATCCACAGGAAAACCTATTATTGGTAATTTTAATGAATATTCGTTTTTTTAAGGCATTGTTGTTATTATTATATTATATTATTGTTTATTCTTTGCTTAGGTGATAATCCAGTAATTATTCAGACGATCACCTCAAGACACATGAAGATTAGGCACCCCAGTTACTCCACTGATCAAACATCCTAATGCTAACCTAACCTAACCTAATCTAACAACATAACCTAACCTAACCCAACAACAACCACTACTACAACATCAGCAACATGAATTGGTGTTAAATTGCCGAAATAAATCCCTATTAGAAATCCCCCGACACACACACACACATACACACACACACACACAACCACACACACACACTACAACTACCAATTTCAACTAACTTAATCTGAACGAAGCATGAACCAAAAAAAAAATCACCACAGTTTTCACACCATCAGCGAAAACACGATTACCACAATAACCTCGAGTGAATAATAATATCAAGACAATGTATAACAATCTGTAACCATTCATTACAATTTGCTACGATTTATTTTACATTATTTTTACTTTTTTTTTTGAGTGGTGGAAATCTTCGTCCGCAGATAGGGTGAGGTTGGGGTGGTATCAGCGTCGCGCGAGTCACTAACGAGTATTGTGTACACTCTCCCACCGCCACGACCACTCGGGAGTCGTTTGGTGTCGCGTTTTAATGTCGTCTTTCCCACAGTTTAGCCTCGAGCCTGTAGTCTGTCGTGTCGGGAGTCTCACGAGGAAGGAAGGAGCTTGTCCAGTAGCGTTTGTAAGAGAAGGGCAGTGAGTATAAGATGTGGTGATGAAATGGATTGTGTTATGTGGGAAGATGATTTGACTCTGGGCTACCTGGGACTATATGGGCTACCTGGGTTGCATTTGAACTATCTGGGCTAGCTTTGGATTACCTGGGCTAGTCTTGAACTACCTGGGCTACCCTTGAACTACCTGGGCTACCTGTGGGCTACACCTAACCACATCTTACCTAACCCTATGATGCTCTAAGCTTGAACGCATCCAGAAAAAGGTAATGGTAGTAGTAGTGGACTAGTGGTGGTAACTCAAGCGACTAATGGGGGTTCACACGTGTACCGTAAAGAGTGTTTGGTGGCTTCATATGAGGACCAACACATGTTACATTCTACAGCTGTTTGTCGTGGTCCGCCTCATACCGTGTGAGGACCCATCCCCGCCAGTCCTAGTGTACCCGTGTTGCTTAACTGGCCGAGAGAACATTCGAACACACGTACAGTTATCTTATATCAATTACTATGATAACCACGTACAAGTGTCGTCTGTTATCTAAAAGTGGAGAGAATTTAATCCTACATTTGGGGGAGTGTGAGAGGGAAGAATTTAGTGAGAAAATCCGATGTCTCTGTGTTTAGCGGTGAGGGACGTTTGGGGTGGGTTAGGTTAGGTTAGGTTGTGTGGCGAGATAGGACCAGGTAGCTCCAGCTCATAGTTAAGTCTTGTTGTGGAGGTAAACATTCGTGGATGTCTTCAATAACACAGGTTTCAAATGTCCGCAGGAGTCGCCGTAAAACTTGCAGTAGGGTCACGAGCCGGATGTGATGGTGCAGCCCAAGGAAATAACGTTTTTTCTTTATTTTTTTACAAGATATTTTCAAAACTAAATATTTTTTCGTTCATTAATGTCAAACTAAATAAAAATAGACGAAATTTATTCCCCCCCTCCAAATAAGGTTAATTTTTCGATCATAATTTAATTTTTCTACGACAAAATTTTCCATCAAATGAAAATTATTACAAACCAGAAGACGCGAGCTATTAACGAACACACACACACACACACAAAAAAAAAATACCTGAGGTTGGGAAAATATTTATAACACACTGTAATTACAACTTAAATAGCACCAGGTCAGAGTAACACAAGAGAACCATGCAGTAAGTATCCTGCAGTGGCGACGAAGGAGGAATGTGCCAATCAGGAGCCGTAACATCGCTCTCACGTCGCCCGGAAGAGCCATACCACGTCGTGTAATGAGGGACTCGAGACTGGTGGAAATTCAGGTGTGTGTGTGTGTGTGTGGAGGCGGGCGTTCGTGTGTAGAGTATGGTTAAGTAAGGCGACGTGAGGTGGTTGTGTTGATGGGATGGGGCGTGTTGTGGTGGTTTGGGGGTGATGTGTAGTGTTATGACGAGTTGAAACGACGTGGTGTTGTAGTTGTTATTGCTGTTAGTTGAGGGGACATGTTGTGGTTGTGGGGACGTGCGGTTTGTAAATGAGGGTGACGTGTCTCTGCTACCAACGAGAGGTGGTTATGAAGAGGAGGAGGAAGACATGGTATGGCCGACGTGAGAACATAGTGTGGCCGACGTGAGGACATGGTGTGGCCGACGTGAGGACATGGTGTGGCCGACGTGAGGACATAGTATGGCCGACGTGAGGACATGGTGTGGCCGACGTGAGGACATGGTGTGGCCGACGTGAGGACATGGTGTGGCCGACGTGAGGACATAGTATGGCCGACAAATATCATAAGTTAACTCTCCACCCTCACTTCAGATTAACAGATTCAAATAACTTACTTTTAATTCAATCTAACTTCAACACCATTTTAACCAATATGTTGATGATGGAGTTTTATGAAAGTCAAGGAGAAACGTCGACTTCATTAGGTTAGGGGAGAAAAATAATATACTAAACACACTCTGGAATCTCGACTTGTGGTGTCCAGACTGAGAGGGAGACACAAAGACTGGGTGGAGTGACTGGAGTGGAGTGGGGGTGAGTGGGTGGGTGGGTGGAGTGAGTGGATGGGTGGAGTGAGTGGTTGGGTGAGTGGTTGGGGTTGGTAGGTGAAGTTAAGTCAAGCACCGTCCACACACACACGCACATCAAGAGGTCACCAGTTGAAATATGCTTCCCACACTCCCACCCTCCCACAGCTTAAGGACGCCCACACCCCACCACCTCCCTACGGCCAACAACACCACAATCTAGTTGTGGTCTTTGTAACTCAATTAGTGAGGTGTTACTCAACCCTGGAGGAGACCTGGAGGAGATCCCGAAGGAGACCTGAAGCAGACCTGAAGCAGACTACACTCATCTTACACGAAAATTCCACTG
This sequence comes from Homarus americanus, assembly GCF_018991925.1. Lineage (NCBI taxonomy): Eukaryota > Metazoa > Arthropoda > Malacostraca > Decapoda > Nephropidae > Homarus > Homarus americanus. The sequence continues at coordinate 790,378 of NW_024750713.1, forward strand.
ACGAACACCCACCTGCGCCAAGCCAACACAACGCTCTGAAATCTTTCAATATGAGTTGACGAAATGTGTTTGGTGATTTGGATTACGTTTTGTCTTTCTTTTGAAGCTTCAGTGATACGACACACACACACACACACACACACAAACACACATATTTTCAGCCTTCGGGCTGCAGAACTTTTTCAATAAACCGTCAATTATTATTATTATTATTATTATTACACACACACACAGAGCTGGTGCTGGGGAGGTCAAGAACAAACCCCTTGGAACACCTACATATCATCCTCAACACTGACAAGCCTATAATCTAATTTCCATCATCCTTCAGTCTCACATATTTCTACTTCAACTCCAAAGGAATTTTTCCATTTACATGAGAAATAATACACATTTATGATAACCAACTTTCAAACTTAAATTTTGTGGGTATATGTCTCGTACTTCATATTATATAATTTACTACAAATTTACTCTTATTCTTCAGACTCCTCCTTCGTCGGCTGTTTTCATCTATGCATAAATTATCTTAAATTCTCTCTCCTTCAGTTGATCAATACCTCTCGTGCACTGCAACCTGAGAATGTCAACTTGTAACTTAGTGCAACGAACTCAAATAATCTGCAACATGAAAGTGTGTAGAAAATGTCACTACATCTGACAGTTATACTCGACTTCAGGTTAAAGCCTCGAGTAGACACAGGAGCCTCAAGTCAACACGGAATCCTCAAGTAAACACGGCAGCCTCAAGTAAACACGGCAGCCTCAAGTAAACACGGCAGCCTCAAGTAAACACGGCAGTCTGAGATGGGCGTCTTATCACAAGCCCCACAGAGTTAATAAACACGATCACATTAAAAACACTTAATGTTCCTCCTTCCTCCTCAAGTAACGGAGAATACGCCCCAGTGCCATTCACCACCAACACTAACAGGTGGAGAAGCTAACAGGCGTGAGAGAAAACAGTACATTACAACACAGTCGCTAAAACAACTATCTGTGCATACTTTGTGGGAAACAACACGAGACCATGGACGATCAATATTGGTATATGAGGGCTGTCACTAGTCACACGTGCAAAATTTCGGAGCATATCAACCCTCACCTGCACAGATAGTTGTTTTGGCTACTGTACATCAATTAGCAGACAGGTGGTAATACTGGGCTAAGACGTATACTGTAGAGACTAACAGGTGAAGCTTGTCTTATAAATCGACAATAGTACCACGCTTCCTGGTCTGTTCTCGCGCTGGTGGATATAGCTGTTTACTCTCGTCATCCACAGAGAACCAGCAGAAAACATTCGCATTTATAAAAGAAAAAAGTAATCAGGAAATTTTATACACAGAATATATATATATTACTTAAAATATCTCTACAGAATTATTCCTATGATAGTTTTATAATATCAGAAAAAGGAGAAATTTAAGGGTATTTTATTTTACTACGAAAGAAAGTCTAAAAATATCTTAAAGTTCAACACCTCAAAACAAAGTAATCAAAACAGACACAAACTCAGGGGATCATTGTTATAACATCTGAACAATGGCTAAGTGGCAGTCTCTTTACACTCAACGTCACTTATGTAAATATTGATAAAATTGTTGGAATGTGAATCGCTGACATGACAAAACCACAATATTTAAACAACATTTACTTTTACAAATCCCAGTAAATATAATTAAATTGTAAACATTAACTAGATACTACTTGCGGGAGAGATATTTAATTAGATTCGAATTCTTTATAATAATGATTCAGTGTTTACAAAATCTTATAATTAAAGCAGAAATGTCAAGGGACCTTTACAATACTCTTGATCTTACGTTAGTGTCCACAGGTCTTACCTTGGATACGATTTATTGAACATTCCATCGCTAAATATGTCGTGGGCGTGAGAGAGAGAGAGAGAGAGAGAGAGAGAGAGAGAGAGAGAGAGAGAGAGAGATTGCACTTTTTTTGCTACTCGTGTCTAACCTGTACACATACATATGCACTTCTGCTTTTAAATTCATATCATTATGTATAAGCTCGCATGCCTTTGGAGAGCGAAAGACCTTGAGTTGAATTCAAGTGTTTTTGCGTGCTTGAAATTATTTCTGCATGTATATAGTCGTTTATGATCTCAAGCAAAGCGTTACGGTGAATAATAATTTATGATGTACAAAAAATACACAGTTTGGATGTCGATATGTGTTTAAACTTACATACACACACACACACACACATAGAGGCAGACACAACCACAACACACACACACACTTGTTGCTAACAGAGGTCTCTCTCGGGGTGTTCACTACATAATGCTTCCTGTTAAACCAGTTTCCAGTCTCCCACACACAGTTAAAAAAGACCTGACTGGTGATGTCATGGCCATCACCCGAACGAATATAATCAGCCGTTTGACCCGAAGTTGCTGCTCTGGTTTTTCCTTTAGTTAGTCCGATAAGCAGTTTTGTACTGATACGTTTTCTTTGATTAAAATAAATACGTTTTCTTTGATTAAAATAAATACGTTTTCTTTGATTAAAATAAATACGTTTTCTTTGGTTGACAAACGATGGATCCAGTTTTCAACACATTTTCCCTTTAAACATTGATATAGTCTCATCCTATAGCAATATATATATGTAAATTTTATATATAATCACAAACCTAACATCACATCTCAAGATATCGAACAAAATTGACACCAAAACTCAAAATTGATTCTGCAACATATAAAAAAGATAAATTATTGCAAAAAAAACACCTCACAACAGATGATTGCAATTGTATATTTTCTTCTATACAGTACTGCATTTACACACAATGGTAATAATATTTCTTTCATCCAGACATTCACGTACACGTCCGTTTTCCACACTGACAACACGTACGTGGCCTTTATGTTATAATAATACACTGTGACGAGGGGTAATGAACACATTCTCTTTGGCTAAAATAACATAACTATTTACTTCTTTAAATTTCAGTGTTTCTTTTTCCTTCATTTGTTCTGTGTTCTAGTTTATCACGTATTTATGTTATTATGGTCATCTATTTTGGAGGTGGGGGGGGGATTTGAGAGAGAGAGAGAGAGAGAGACGTCACATTACCGTCACACACACAAGCGTCACATCACCATCGTCTCTATACTTGGTGGAGTCAACAGAGCGAATAATTAATAAGAGGAGTGTAAGTTGACGATACTCCCAGGTGTGTGGCAACAGCAAGAGCACAGCACAACTAGTAACAGCACTAAGGCAACTTGTAACGGCACTAAAGCAACTTGTAACAGCACTAAGGCAACTTGTAACAGCACTAAAGCAACTTGTAACAGCAATAAAATAGCTTGTAACGGCAGCAAAACAGCATGTCACAGCACTAATACAGTCTGTCGCAGCATTAATATAGCTCGTTACAGCACTAATATAGTCACGACACTAACACATATCATAGTTACAGGCCTAACACAGCACTAACAGTCTGTCACAGCACTAACAGTCTGTCACAGCACTAGCACAGCCAGCCACAGCACTAACAGCCTGCCACAGCACTAACAGTCTGCCACAGCACTAACACAGCCCGTCACAGCACTAATATAATCACGACACTAACACATAACGTAGTCACAGCACTAACACAGCAACACAACAGCAGGAGGAGCGCAGCTGTGTGTGTGGACGGGCTGCGGTGGTCAATAAGGACTGACTGGTGGAGCTTCTGAGGGTCTAGCGGGGCGGACACTGGCTCAACGGGGCGGGGCGGGGCGGGGCGGGGACCTGCTCCAGCTACCACCTGTGGGAACTGCTGGTGTGGGGGAGATTATGTGAGTGTGTATTGGTGATAGTTGTGGTGGTGGTAGGGGTGATATAGGTGGTTGGTGTGGGTGGTGGTAGATGGTAGTGATAGGATGTTGGTGGGGGTGGTGGTGGTAGTAGTTGCAGTGGTGGTGTTTAGGGTGGGTAATGGTGATGGTAGTCGAAATGATGGTGGTAGGGGGTAGTAATAATGGTTGTTGGGGATAGTAATGATCGTGGTAGAGGTAGTAATGATTGTGGTAGTAGTGGTTGTGGTAGTAGTGATGGTGGTAAGAGTAAGCGTGGTGGTAGTGGTGGTGGCATGAGAGGTATGGTAAGTATTGCACTAAGAACCTCTACTTAGCCTGTATATAGAACGGGTTACATCACAGGTTGACAGGACGCGAACACACACACACACACACCTGTATAATCAACAAGACACTTCCCACGGTTCACCTGTCCAGTGACTGCAGGTGACCGAGATGCCACACCTTGTGATATAATAAGTGGTGTCATTACCTGTTGACACGGTAATGGCGTCCAGAACACCTAATCAAATATAGATACTACCATTCATTAACAAGGTTTATTTTCACAAGTCTTATAAAAACAAGTAAAAATAACAAATTAAAACAGTGAAGTTTCTCGTGCGTAAGAATGTCTTTACATCCGTACGTCTCGTGTTCATTTCTCATAGAAGTCATTATGTGCGTAAAATAAAAGCGTTATTTATTTCTAGAGAAGGTGTTGGGTTGATGTCTGGTGAACACTCAGGGAAATTGATCTCTGCAGGGAGTCACACACACACACACACACACACACACCCGCCGAGAACCGCTAATGAGCGACGTGTCAGTTAAACTAACACAGCACATGGCAGGCAGCACGTGCGGGCCAGGTGCGGTCATCACTAAGCTCCCCTTCCTCCTCTTGTTGCTGTCGGCGGAAAACTCAAGCAGTGTACGTGATGGTGTTTCCTCTACTGGCGCCATGTGGGGGCTTACACCATCCTCCAGAGTCGACAACTAAATCGTTCCTGACTATAGCTTACTTGCCGCCATCACGTCTTTGTGAATTAGGAAGTAAAATATTCCTTGGATCTTACAGTCTTAGAGAAGCCTTTTGATGTCACTGCTTCTATTGGCATCTCGTACTGTTACTACACCATCCCCAACCCCACTGCCTCACCTAACCTGATCATCTGATTAACCTGTGCCTCAGGTAACATAAGTCCTGACTGTCCATACCTCCACGGTGTTCATCTAGCTTTTTCCTGTAACGTACTCAGTACCTTGACCTTCCCTCACCTTACCTTGCCCCAAAGCCTTTATTCTCATACCTATCATTATCCTCTACCCCCCAATTCTACCCTACCCTCCCCATCTCCTCCTCTACCCCTCCCAGCACCACAGGAGGGCCGGGCACCCCGCATCATCACCACCCCCTCTCTACCGTTCCTTCTCGTCGTAGACCATAATACAAAAAACTCCATAAAAACAAGACCCTTCCGGGAAATTTGATCAGTACTCGTGGGAAGAACTGGTTTGTAGCGGTGATCTGCGGGGCAATAACAAGCTCAACCTCACCCGAGACATACGGGACATATTCTACTTGTGTTAGGTGGGTGATCCGACAGTAAGATTGCCAGGTAGGTAAAACTAGATAGATGCATAATTTAACAATGGAATTCCCTGTAGGTGTCTCACTACCTGGTACCAGACATAACCTGCTTTTTTTACCCATGAGAAATTCAAATGCTTTACATGTGAAAATTCCTTCGTCACTTCAGAGATAAAACCCGTAGTAATGGTTGTCTTTTCCGCGGTCTATATCACTGTTGTTATTTATGGTTATATGTAGGGTGATTTTTCGTTATTTTTCACACCCATGAGAGTACAGAAGAATGTTGGATAACCTCTGGGTGTCTGTGTGTATATTCCCGACCTTGTGGTGAATAGCATTACACCTCACTTGGGCTAAAACAACAACATAGTCTTTTTAAATATATCCATAAGGAACAATTCAATTAAATACAAAACTATAAACCTTAATTATCGCCATTACGTATTTTTTCTTCGTAAGTCATGGAAAAATATGAAAGAAAATTGTGAAAACTTCAAATATAAAATATAAAACACTCGACATTAATGAACGTTGTGTTATTCAGTAAACATATTAAACACATTTTAGAAATAATTTTAAATCGGGTGGTGTTTTTTTTTAAGGTAGAGTCTCCTAAACATCAATACACAACAGCCAACGAAAGAAGCATTCAAACCTTTTTCGTATTAACAATTTCACACAACACACTATGAACTCAAAACACTTACCAGTCAACTTAATAAGCATCTGTCTAGCTGATTTTAGTAATATCAGCGTTTAAGAATAAATCATCACTGTTCTTACCAGATATCCTGCAGACACACACTATAATCACCTGTCAGCTTTGAGAAATTGTGTTGTTAGATTTACCTGAACATTTACTGAACAATATCAACAAGTTCTTGATAACAGGCGAGGATAAACTGCTTCCTCCAATGTAGCTTTCGTTCGTCGAGTGTCGGACTAATGTTCTATATCCTGGCGCCCTCTACTATATCCTGGCGCCCTCTACTATATCCTGGGGCCCTCTACTATATCCTGGCGTAGAGTCGTGATAGATCAAGAACGGTGAGGGGGCGGTGTGGCGTCTCCCTGGTATCGTACAGAAGCTGGTTTTAATGTCTTCAGCACCATAACAGTAAGCCAGGTGTACCAGTCTAATGTTCCTAGTGGAGTACAATGCTCTCAATAGTCTCCTTAAAGGTGCATAATACCGTGACGGAAATTTAATGGTCCGTAATCCTATAGTGGTGCTGAGTAAACTGGTAAATATACTAACACTTCCCGAGTCTCCATCAACATTAAAACACACAAAGGTATTAAAAAAAAAACACTAATCATTAAAAGGGAAAAAATATAAAGAAGAAACTTAAAATAAAACATTAAATCAACCAACAGGGGAAAAAATAGAACCAAAAAAACTCAAACCAAAACAAACATTTTACCAACTAATCTTTCCCCGTGTCATAAATCATCCAGCGTAAACACACACAGTTGGCCTTAATCCCAGTCTCCGAATTTTGTAAACGACGGCTTCTATCGACACCAAGATAAAGAGGTAACAGTGTCCACAAAAGATCCACTTCCAGCCAAGGAAAAAAAAAAAAGGAAAATAAATCCCAACCAGCACTTAGCTCCCAAAAACCTCAACCATTATCTCCACCACCTCACCTCACCTCACCTCGCCTCGCCTTCCACTGTTGTCCAGGAAATGATCACGAAAAGTTTTGCTTGCCTGATGCCTCGTTTAGTGGCTTTTCATTTTAAGTGGACGTTTAGTGAAATGATGGTGATCGGTCCTTGTAGTGTGGGTGTGGGGTAATGGTGTAAGGGGTGATGGTGCTAGGGAAGGTATAGTGCTGGTGTAGAGGGGGTGGGGAGTGATGATGATGGTGATGGTTGTTATGAGGGCCAGGAAGACAATTTGTTTAAACATCCTCCTCGTCATTACCTGTTGCCCTTATGTCATCACCACCTTCCTCCCTCATTTCTCAGCTACATCCGAACTGATATTTTCCTCTCTCTCTCTCTCTCTCTCTCTCTCTCTCTCTCTCTCTCTGACTCAAAATGGCTGCCACCCACCAGATCAAAGTAGTAAATAATTGTTAAATAAATAAGCTTAAATGATTAAACCAATAGTCCAAAGGTTTAATCATATATACTAACTCATGTCTAACCCCAAAAAGGTCAAATTATCCTACATTTAGATCAAAATCTTTTAGAACAACATTTAATTTCATTACGGTATAAAAACCAATTGAACATCTGTATCAAAACACAATTTTATTTCATACCTGTAATCTAGAAACGAGTAAATATTTATTACCTAAGGAGAAAAAACATGTAAATATCCCAGTTCTTGGACAGGTGAGTTTTCAGACAGGTGAGTTCTAGGACAGGTGAGTTCTAGGTACAGGTGAGTTCTGAGGGACAGGTGAGTTCTCAGACAGGTGAGTTCTCGGACAGGTGAGTTCTCGGACAGGTGAGATCTCGGACAGGTGAGTTCTCGGACAGTTGAGATCTCGGACAGGTGAGATCTCGGACAGGTGAGATCTCGGACAGGTGAGTTCTCGGACAGGTGTTATTGTTTTGTGATAATAACCGTTCTAAATGCTTGTTATTTACGCTTCAGTCGCCCTCATATTAAAGTGTTTAAGGCTTCGTGTACAGTGAAACCTCCATTTAACGGACTATACGGAGAGGAAAGTCCGTTATGTCGAGGGTCTTTCAGATATGAAATCCCCATCTAACGAACTATTTAGAGAAAAAAGTCCGGTATATCGAAAGTCCGTTATATCGAGGGTCTGTTAGATGTGAAACCCTCCATCTAACGGAGCACATGGAGAGAGAAGTCCGTTAAATGGAGGTTCATAAAACGTTCGTATGATATATTTTATGATTAACAGGTTAATTAAAAGTCTTGTTAACCCTCAAAAGTCAAAAAGGTATTTCAAAGTTATTGACTAAATATTCGTAAATAATAGAATTCTCATGGGAACCTTTGTAAAAAAAAGTAAAACAAATCAGAATTAATAATAAACTCCACAAATTTCCGCTACACCAGTGCAGTCAACATCCATAACTGAAGTTTTCCGACGTAAGGTTTAGGAATTGAGGCCAAACTCCTTCATTTTGTTAAGTTTGCTAAGTGTTACTCCCTGTTCTCTTGTTATTTTTTACGATGGGAAATATCTCTCATTATGTACTGTAGTAAGTCTTTGAGAATAATTAAAACAACTAATACACATTGTTACGACCGTGTAGTATTTTTCTATTTTTTTTATATAACATGCTTCCATGTTCCATATTATTCCTGTAATGATGTGTTGCATTTACTATTATATAATCTAGTCACCTGTTATTCTTTGTTCTCTAACGACCATCTGCATCGTTAAACGACCCACCGGCGGGTCGCGTGGCGGGAACCGACCTTATATATAGGACCCACCAACTGACTGAGTTCAGTCTTCTTGTCATACAGTTCACATCCTTTGAGTGTCATCCGTCACCTGTTGGTTATACTTCATTTATTTGTGTTGTTCCTGTCGCCACCAATGTGGTATATCTATGTGAGTACCTATTTATGTCTCTATTTATGTCCATCAGTATTTGCTTCGTTACATTTAAGTAATTCAGTGTTGTTTCACGTTAGTTAATTTCGGTGTTAGTTTTTATATGTTTATGCAGTGTTAACGTAATCCAATGCTTTATTTTTATTCTTTTGATGTTTCGATGTTTAGTATCATTTGTGTCTTAAAAGTTTCGATGGTGAATTAATTTGTTGTGACAGCCTACGAGGCTCTTTATTGTGTTAATATTTAATTAATTAAATTCTTAAAGGTTTACTTTATTTATTTTTATTCCATTTTAATTTACTTCACTTTTTTTTTGTTTGGTTACGCCTAGAACCTGGATATTTAAGTAAATTAAGAGACGGCGTAACAATATGTGTCCAACGTTCTCCGTGACCAAGACAGTGTGAGTGGTAGCATAAAGTCAAGTAAATCATTCCGCACATTCTACCAGCTGACTCCACAACAAACATCACGGAAAAATATTATATATTACAAGAATTCGTTAATGGTAAACTTAGCTGCACGTGCCAAGTAATAAGGAACCATTACGACTTATAATATAGTTTAATATATCAACACTGTTTAATTAGACTTTCCAAGCCGTCTCATAAACACGTGTAACAACTGGCGGTGAAATAATAATAATAGTTGCCGAGGTCCGCAGTCTATTTTGGTGGGGGAAATTGTGACAAGACTGAGTCCTTCCTCCTCCTCCTCCTCCTCCCCCCGTGTAGGAGTGAGGAACATTTTCTATAACGAGGCATTCTGGCACGTGCTAAATCGCCCACTTGTTCACTAAATTACACAGTGGTAGTTTACTTCCACATATTAACATGACAAAAAATAAAACCTGCCATGCTAACATTCAGACGAGCTGGTTTATTCGTGAAAGGCGTTGAGAGAATCAGAATTTCTTTTAACGGGGAAAACTTTTTTTTCTTCATAGTGTGAGATTACAATATTTCGCTTCTATAGTATAATAATATAATAACAGTATAATAGTATCAATCATCATAATTATGACATTAATGATTATACTTGTAAATCTCATTATATTTATCAAACAAATGGATAATTCATGAAACCTTTACAACTTGCTTTCTAAAATTGAGTAACAGAACTACATCATAATAACTTTAAATAAACAAGCGTGATCTAGAATTAAGCTGCGTTAAGCTACGTTAAGAAAACATCCCTCACGCACAGAAAAAATCTATCAGACAGTTCAGAAACACAGGAATTTCTATATGTACACAAAACATACATATCTACTAGCATGAGAAGATGTGTCAAAGTAAGAATGATTAATTTCAATGCACAAAGTTGTCAGTAGAGGCAAAAAAGTTCCCTCTGGTGCCATAACTCTACACCACAACGATAGACACGGTTGATTATTGAACTCCCCTTGAGATCTTAGTGCACTATATCCACATACCAGGTGTGATTAAAACCCACACCTGTTATTGCTCAAGCGATCATTTCTCACAGGTACCGGACGTGCTGATAGAAAGTGTACAGTACACATCTTGTTTTGTTCCCTGCTATTACGAACGTGGGGGCAATTAGTTTACAATTAACTAGAGTAACAAGAATAAGTTATTAGTTTAGATTCATAAAGTATATTGTTATTTAAAGTATTTTATTGTTGATTTAATTTGTATAAGGTTTCGAAAGACTTGAATGTTTTAAATGCCGTTAAATATGCTTCTACACTAGGCAACGACTTTCACACAGAAATATACATTCTTTCTCATAAAACGAATATTTTTAAGTCAAACCTCCATTATTTTTAGTAAATCACAGTCTTAAAACACCATGGCGGCAGACATAAGGGGATTAAGTTTCTATTCCACTCCCCCTGACCAACACCAATAGGCCTAGCACACCACGATCGTATTTGATTAAGTTACCCCATTAAATGTGAGAAAACGGAGCTTCAACATAGGTTTAGAGAGAATGGTAACGTGATATGATGGCGGGAATTCTTTTGTGTATATCGAAGGGGATGTGTATTAATGGAGCTTGAAATATTACAGGAAGTGACGTCATATGTTTTTATTCAAGGTATGGTTATGATTTTCGTTTTGTGGGAGAGGAGGCTGATGTGTGGATCTCAGTGTTGAAGACTGGAAAATATAATTAGGGATATTTAGCTAGTTAATTAAATTATCTTCAGTGATTTAGTAATTCACGTAATATATGTTTTTACCTCAATAGAGACATGTATGTGTGTGTGTGTGTGTGTGTGTGTGTTCCCCTCAACAGTGTCTCAAAATAGCGACGGCTGACCAATGACAGACAAGTTTTATGTCGTGCAACATCTCTCAGTATACGTGGACGTATGTACCTGTCATTCAGTAGGTTACAATGAAGTTCTTTCGTCTTGTCACTCACCTGTCGACACACACACACACACACACACACACACAATGCAAGAGCGAATCTCCAGCTTGTGTATCGTGCCATAGTGACCTTGTAGAAATAAGATGACTGTTTTTGGCTGAATTTCTCTTTCAATTTAACCCGATGACATGTTGATTTGCCAAGTGTGAAACAAGAATAATTTGAAGAGAAATTATATCAACAATATCCGCACGAGGTAAATATTAGCAGTATTTATCATCGAGTAACTTGTTCAACACCACCTTTTGCCCATAAACAATTTAATCACAAGTATTAATTTCTATGTTAATGTGATAAATGATTACGTCAAGATGTAATTCGTGTATTTGGTGATGTAGAGGAACTTGTTATTGCAGCTGTGGTATCATAGTGAAGTAACATGTTTCGAGAAGTATTATATTGCCCAACATAACCACTAGGCTACAGTGACACCAACACCGCGACCTATCTGTGTTTTTGACAGGTCTTACACCGTCAGCCACACTACATTGACTTTGTAACAATTTGTAATCTTTTCTAAGCTGGCATAGGAAGTAGTTTAATCCAAGACATTTATATTACAACCGAGAACAAAATTCAGAGAGCGATAAGGAAAAGAAGATGGCTGAAATAACCCACACACACGATTATGCTTCCTCCGTCATCAAGGGCTCCAAGCGCCTTACTGCCTGGGTAAAGAGCTTATGATAATGACTTTAACATCCTGTTTCCGCCTCATATTCCTTTTAATAGTAATGAAAGTAACGACTTTATAGCCTAGACGATGTAGAACTCACACATAAAACCACACGTCTTCACAATTTATTCCTGTTTCTCACACACGAATAAGTGGAACACGCTACCTGCAATGCCTGATCCAATATTTGAACAAAACCTTCGGATATGTAACAGTGAAACGAAATGTGTTGCTTTACTTCTTATTCCAGCAAAAATATAAATAATAACTATTACTAGAAGTTATTTTATTTTATAAATAATTTTTCGCGTTTTATTTGTAAGTCGAGTTTTTCTTCAAATACGAAAGGAATAAGACTATCATGGATGCTTTTGCTTACACACAGGCGATATACCGAGACGAATATTCTCGATAAATATTTAAAAAACATCGGTACGACTATTTGATGCTGATAAAGCGATATACAAACACACATCTACCTACCTTCAGCTAAAATGACGGACATACAAACTTACTAAAAAGAGACAGAAATTTCACTGATTCGACGCAATTAATGATTTATAAAGCTTAAAGAATATAGGAGTTTGTGAAAGAACACTCGGCCGTTTTCCCGTCACCCGCCCACAACAAAACCATCTGTCACCGGTGATTCATGGCTTCTAGGCCCTGGACTTTTGCCAGTTGTAAACACTATTTACGATAAGAAAGTTACAGGTTCATGGTTAACGTGTGTGGTGGGTGACCGCAAATGTCGTCTCCCTGATACTAATTGGCCGCAGTCAAGAGTCACCTTCTGGGTATAACTCTTCACTACAGTCTTTTGTTTTTTCTTTGTTTATTTATTTTTCCAAACATTGAGGGATTTCCGGAACATTTACCAGCCGAGGCGAGAACCTGTGGTTATAGATGGCGGGAGAAACGACTCATAAATGCCTCTCAACTCCGTCAAGATTAATAAAAAAACAAAACAAAATCGACCTGGAAGTCCCTTGAGGTTGGACGTCCTTCATAAGAGCTTATAAAAATCTTCTAAACATCCAACAAAACCTCATGAAGACAAGCCCTCGGGTCAAGACAGTATCTATAACTAAAAGACGCATTAAGAATCATAATCCCACACTGGAGCCTTTACCCCCACGACCATAGGGGGAAATAGGGAGGAGACCTATACCTTTAACCGCTATTTATGACCGTGTAGCACAAGAAGTGGGTGATTTGGTGGGTTGTTCTCGTCCCTATAAGAGCTGGTAGGTTCTTGGTTGACTGGTTAGGTTATACGGGAGACAAGGTGGACGCTCGTTATTTGTGGTGGTTATCAACCCATTTAGAGCACTGCGAAATGATGACACACTGAGGAGACGTGAGGCGTGGTTGAGGGGCGTGGTTGAGGGGCGTGGTTGAGGGGCGTGGTTGAGGGGCGAGGCTGAGGGGGAAACTGACTGACCAACCATCATCACCTGTGCACTGTTTCCTGGAGGAGTTAAAATACGTAATTCTGCCTCACTCACACTAACTTTTCTGCCTCACGGTACAGCTTCGTATGAGTTTAAACACGTAATTCTGCCTCCACTCCTAGTATAACTTTCTGCCTCACGATGCAGCAAGTTTTAAAACGTGAAAAAATAGTCGATGTTTTCCCTAGTTATAAACCCTCGACTTTCTTTACCTATATCATACCTGACTCTCGTTAATGAGGTCAAATTCTGTAACACCACGAGTTTTTGGGGGATGTCGTGACGATCTATGTTTACTACAGAGTCTTGGTAGCGAACGATTCATTGTAAACAGCACACGGCCTTCTCCCAGGACGTAAATTACTCGTAGGTGTGAGAAGACTATCAACATACTCCTCCATAAGTGTCTCACGTAAGCATTGAGTAAAAGCCCATACTGACAGAGAAAAATATATACAAGAATATAGTTTTAATGGTAGATCTTCCTCGCGTACAAAGGTAGAGATCAGTGGGTGTCTGGCTAGGTTAGATTAGGATGCAAGTTTTAGTCTGTGGATGAGTGGGTGGGTGGGTGGGTGAGTACAGTATAGACAAGACAATAACCAATAAACAAATATAATAATTTCCCATCATTATGAAGCAACACAACTGGCTAACCCTCCAGGTATTGGTTAATGACAGATGACCTCTCGTGACCCAGCATGGCCACCCTGCGCGCACACACACACACACCTTTCTAATGTCCGCCGCCAGTTTCCGAAAATCACCCTTAATGTCTCGTTCGGTGTCGCCTCGCCTCCCTCCAGGCTCGTCTTTCTCCTTTCCATCATCACAATTTATGTCTGAAACACGAGGTTAGTCATGTGGCTCATTTATGTCATGTCTCAATTACTGTATACTGTCTAGAATGATTATAATGGCTGTTTAGTGTGTGTGTGTGTGTGTGTGTGTGTGTGTGTGTGTGAAGCAAGCAAAAGTGAAAACAAGAACCTGAACCAAATTAGGTCAACATTACTGACCCCCCTCCTCATCCCCCTCACCTGGTCTCCACACCCTCTCACCTAGTTTCCTCACCCCTTTACCTGGTCTCCTCACCCCCTTCACCTGGCCTTCCGGTGCCCTCTCAGTTATAATCACTCGGAGGAAGAGGGTGGGCGTGGGTGAGGGCGTGAGTCAGGGCGTGGGTGGCCAGACAATCAGGCACAAGGGCGACTGATTACAGCTTGTGATCAACTCTCACTCGCTCATCAGGGTTGTGTTGTACGAGGCTGGTGACACTCCTTGGTTCTCTCGATATAAATAACTCCGGTTGTCTATGTCTTCGAACACTCATTGTTACATATACTAGAAACGTGACACCGGAACACTAAAGGCTGCTGAACCTAACCTAACCTAACCTGGCCTGAATGTACTCGGATATGTTGCAAGACGACTGCGTGTGTGTGTGTGTGTGTGTATTGACATTTCACTGCAGTATTTCGTGAACTTGATTGATAAAGAATGTTAGTTTAATGCATTGCTGATAATTCACTGCTAATAGAAGAGACGGTGAAGGGACGGTGAAGAGACAGTGTGTAATAGTAATTTGCAATATCTTTTTCAACTTGTAATATTCTCTTCTCTTCCTTCGCCATCTCCTCCCTCCTTCTCCTCCTGCTTTTTCTTCTCTTCCTTCTGCTCCTTCTCCTCTTCCCCCTCTCCCGCAATCCTTCTCTTCCTCTCCTCCTCTTCTCTCTCCCTCTCTGATATAAACAATGCTAAACTAATGTAAAAATGAGAACTTGAGTTGTGTGGACGAACAATGAGGAGGGGACAAAGATGTTTCTCTCCCTAGGAACAAATACCAAGTGAACAACACCCATTGGTTACCTGCAGGGGTTGTGGAGTGGAACGTAACTGTCTCTTCAGAACACAGAACTAAAGAACAATTACTCTGTCTGTTCTTCCGTTCTGTTATACGTATGAGGAAGAACATATGTGAAAGTTAATGATACTTAAAATATGATGTTTATGTTTAGCTACAAGTGTTGGGTGTACGGTTTAAGGGAGGTGTAGTGTATAATCAGAAGGGTGTAGAGAGTAGGGGAGGTGTATTGTACAACTAGTGGGGTGTACACAAGGGTGAAAGGGGGGATTGAAATAGGGGAGGTGGAGGTAGGGGGTACAGAAATGTGGGTGGAAGTAGGGAGGTGTGGAGGTAGGTGGTGTGGAGGTAGGGGAGCTGATCGTGAATCCCGACCCTCCACGAGATCCATAATAATGAAAATGAACCCAAACAGATCTTTTACTGTTAACTCACTGGCGGGTGGGCGGAGGGAGGGGGTATGAGACGCTGGGCGATACTAATTACTCACCCACAAATGGTTTCCTGCTCACCATAGGGACCACTTCTCAAGGTGACTACTGTAGAGGTAAGATGGCTCGAGTAGCTTACACCTTGAGAGAGAGAGAGAGAGAGAGAGAGAGCTTCATTCAACATTTCCACAAACCTCTTAAAAGTCTTATTTAATTCATGTTCATCACAACAAATCCTTCCAACACACACACACACACACACACACACACACAACACTTTACGAGGCCAGAAAGACTATAAAACACAAGATTAACAAACGCTCCTTGTTTATATAAAAAAACAACAACAAAATGAAAGTAAAGTAGGTAATTGGAGCAACTCAAGTCCTTCTATAAATTACCCCAACACAAAAGACCTCACTTAAACTACTGTACTATATAAACAATAATAATAATAAAATAAAAATCACCCCATCGTTAATTTATACTTCCCCCGCTCCTGGACGCGAGGGAAGCAAGAAATCACGTAAAGCGAAATTGCCGTCCACGCGACTCTTCAAAACAAACTCTAGAGCTGTTTTCTTTCACGTAATAACAAAGAAGACATCACCCCCCACCCCCTACACATGATAGTTGGAAAATAAATACAAACACCTCTATTTACCGGATTATATAGCGAGGAAAATCCGTTATATATGAAATTTCCATCAAATGAACTATATAAAGATGAAAATCCCTTATATCAAGGAACCGTTGTATACGAAACCAGCCATCAATAACGGACAATTTATGACCAATTTCTCAACAATATATAGAATGCTTGTAGGACACACACACACACACACACCCTTCCCCCACACACGTACTCCCTACCTAAACGCTGGAAGGAAAGGCGATGGCAGACAAGTGTGATATAGAACCGTAATTTTCCTGTGATATTAAGTGCGTAAATACACCTCACTCAGGAGCCCCTCAGCACACCACCCAGGTTGATAAATAACGAATATACTTTAGCTTCAGTGATTTACCTGAAGCTTAGGCCCCCCACAGCTTATTTCACCTGATAATTAAACAACCCAAAAGCTACCTGGGGGGGGGGGGTTAAGTTGGGTTGGGTTAGGTTAAGTTTGGTTCGGTAAGGTTATGGTATAGTTAAGTATACAAGCAAAATATGTCTGTGAATACCTGTGAATACTCATAAATGCCTGTAAATATCTGGAAATACATATAAATACCTATAAATACTTGTAAATACCTGTAAATACATGTAAATATCAGGTCCTCAGATCCAACATTTCACGACAACAGAAGAGAGATGATCGAATATGGCCTCTCTCTCTCTCTCTCTTACTCTCTCTCTCTCTCTCTCTCTCTCTCTCTTACTCTCTCTCTTACTAAACCACTGAGCAAGATTAAACAACAAGAGAAAGACACGGCATGACAAGCACAGACACTTAAAAGAAAAATATAGTGTTGGTATATATTATTTTTTTCCTTGACTGAAAAATATATTGTTGTTGGTCCTAATAAAAGAAAATGGTTGTTGGTTCAGCTGAAAGAAAACGGTACTTGGGTTGGGTGAGAAAAAACTCCGTATTGTTAAGGTTAAAAATTATAACTGTTGGGGGATCACCTGAAGATTAGACCACCCTGGCTTATATCACCTGACGATTAACCACTCTAATGTTAACCTAACCTAACCTAACCTAACCTAACCTAATGTTAACCTAACCTAACCCAACAGGTCGCATTGGAGTGATTAATCTTCAGGTAAAATAAACTAGGGTGTCTAATCTTCATGTGATCCGACATTAGGAACATGATAAATGGTGTTACGTTTATAAGTAGTTATTTTGCCTGTTATAAAGATGTTTTTTCTCCCAGGTAAGTACACGTTACACCTACACCGTCCTTGTATATATAACACTAGTAATGGCTCCAGTCACTCGTTTAACACGGCGGTAAATGGACAAAATCACTACTAGACAAAAATACCACTGGATGATTTTCTAAACGGATAAAATCCCAGTAAACTATTTCCCCAAATACAAAAATCACAGCAAACAGTAATTTTTCCACTTTTAAAACCAACTGAAATATTTCCAATAGACAAATTCCCAGCAAAAAATTTTCCAGGTTAGGTTAGATTAAGGTAAGGATAAGGTTAGGTTAGGTTAAGGTCAAGTTAGGTTAAGGTCAAGTTAGGTTAAGGTAAGGACAACGTGTCTTAGTTAAAGTGAGGTTAAGTTAGTGTAGGTAAGAAGACCTTTATCTCACAAGCATAAATCACGACAACACTGGTCACCTCACCCCTGGCAGGACCCCCTCACTCCTCACAACACTGGTCCCCTCACCCGTGGCAGGACCCCCTCACAACACTGGTCCCTCACAACACTGGTCACCTCACCCGTGGCAGGACCCCCTCACTGGTCACCTCACCGTGGCAGGACCCTCACAACACTGGTCCCCTCACCCGTGGCAGGACCCCCTCACAACACTGGTCACCTCACCCCTGGCAGGACCCCCTCACTCCTCACAACACTGGTCACCTCACTCCTCGCAACACTACAGTTCAGGTAACAAGACCGTCACACACACACACACCCTTGGGAAAAGTTTTATAGGTACACCACTTTTTTTCACACCATTGGAACCACTAGTCTATACCAATGGTCTTTTCTACACCACTGGCACCACTACAGTACATATATCACTTGTTTTTTTCACACCACTGGTATAAATGATCCAATGGCACTAGGAACACACACACACACACACACACACACCAAGAGAGCAACACAGTTCACCGCGATACACACACACGGGACACCAGACAACGTAGGACTGAGGAGGAGGAGGAGGAGGAAGGTGATGACGGCGAGGCATTAGAGACAACACCTACAGTCAACAGGTGACCCAAGGCCGCCGACGCCGCCCCTCCACACCCCTCTCCTGCCCCCTCCGGCCTCTCCAGACCCCCCACAAACCCCCTCGCCCCCACCTGATGATCGAGACGTATCGTGACGCAACCATCTGACCACTCCGTCTAAATTACAGCTTTTAGACGGTAATTTACCCGTCTTGGAGTGATGTATATCTTGCTATCATAACCACACAAGGACCAGTAATAAACCTGACTCGCACGTGAAGGAGAGGTTTGTGTATCTATACCAATGTAATACTCGTACTGAACCTGAGCATAATGTTTTGGATACAACAAGATGTTTACCTAACCTGATCTAACCTTAGCTAGACTAGCCTAACGGACCCCTCGATATAACGGATTTCCCTCTCAATATGGTCCGTAAAAATAGAGGTTTCATTTTTTTTGGGTATTATTTGATAGGGATTTGTTCAGGTGGTTCATAGTGGGTTTCGAAGCTTCGACTCAGTTGAAGCAGGTTAATGACTCCAAGGACAGAGTTAGTTACCTGTACAGTATACAGTATATTGATCCATAATGATTTAGAGAATGTACTTTATATTGGTAGATCCAGACAGACAGACAGATAGATAAACAGACAGACAGACAGACAAACAGATAGATAGACAGACAGACAGATAGATAGACAGACAGACAGACAGACAGACAGACACACCTTCCTAATATCAAGGATCTATATAACACACACACACAAGGTCATAAACACCCTCTTATTGCAACTCGTGGAAAAAGCTGCAAGATGCAAATTACCAACAAGACATGTTATTCCACACACGCCATGAACCACACCTCCTGCGGCACCGACCTTCATCAGGAGAGAGAGAGAGAGAGGTGGGGTGACATTCATTACATATTTAAGTTAGAACAGGAGAGAGAGAGAGAGAGAGAGAGAGAGAGAGAGACTTTACCCTCAAGACAACAACGTTTTTCTAATTTTTCTTTATATTATTTATCTTAATTTCTTCTTACGTAATACATTCCATCTCCTCCTTCCTCCCTCTCCTCCATATTTTCCTTCTCCTCTCCTACCTCTCACAGGGGAAAGGGAAGTACCTGGTGGTGGAAATGCCTGAGTGGTGGGAAGTAACACAGGGGGGTGGGGGAAATGCTGTGGTGGGGGAAGTAACACATGGTGGGGTAACACAGGGGGTGGGGAAGTAACACAGGTGGTGGGGAAGTAACACAGGGGTGGGGGAAGTAACACATGTGGTGGGAAGAACACAGGGGTGGAAGTAACACAGGGTGGGTGGAAACACAGGTGGTGGGAAGTAACACATGTGGTGGGTAACACAGGGGTGGAAGTAACACAGGGGGGTGGGGGAAGTAAAACATGTGGTGGGGAAGTAACACAGGGGGTGGGGAAGTAACACAGGGGTGGGGGAATGCAGGGGGTGTAACACAGGGGTGGGGGAGTAACACAGGGGGTGGGAAGTAACTGGGAAGGGGGAAGTAACACAGGGGGTGGGGAAATAACACAGCACAGGGGGGTGGGGGAAGTAACACAGGTGGTGGGGAAGTACGTATGCCCCATCCCGGCAAGAAAGGTATAGTCACCCCTTACAAATCAAATTGGTCACTGTACGTTTTCTGTCATCATCTGAACTGGACGTCGACGGACCTTCCCGCTCAGCCAAGTTGGTGAGTTGGTGGACTGACTCACCTCTTCATAATAAAACAAATCTCATTATTTCGACTATTACGATATTGCAGCGATGTAGCTATTTAACGAACTATGTAGCTATTTAACGATCGAATATCTTCTACTAGTCGTAAATAAGAAACACCCTTGAGATTAATTAGTAAAATAGAAAGTATTCTAAATTAATCTCACACCTTCAATTAACTATGACATAACTAATTCCACTGTGTTGATGGTGAGGAATAAATTAACTCTCTCTTTCCTCATATTCCTCGACCTCTCTTTGTTCTTTCCATTCTCCTTTTCTCATTTATCTCCCCATTCCCTTCTTCCTCATGCATACAACGTCACACAGTCATTATCGCCTCCTGAATAAGTGAGTCCCCCAATAAAATAAATAAAAGAAAACTCATAAACCATTTAACCCATTTTCTTTATCTAACCAATTAGCCATAAATCATCACACCTGTCACACCTCATACCTGTAATTATTCTCAAGGTGTCATCACTGATCATTACCTACCACACACCCTCTTACCTGACCCTGGTGGTATGGTGTTGCAGTGCCTGATTACCGTATTGCATGGTTTTTGCCCGAGTACAGTGGTGTTGCATGATGAGTGTTACAGAAAGAATTATGTGTAATTTTTCCATACCAAACACCCTTTTACAAAACGTAACATCTCCGAAGCGTGAAATCAACATAACAAAACACTACCGCCACTCCAGCAAGCAGCCAGGTTCTCTTTACAACTGTCGTATCTTAAACAAAAACTAAATAAACAAATGAACAATGAAATATAAGAAAAACATTAAATAAAAGAGACTGCAAATAAATTCAATCTAATCTGGTTGAATTTTAGGTGGGGGAAAAACCAGTCCAAGAAATATAATATAATTTTTTTCATGAATATCTTTGTAGTTCTGCGGTTTCGTGGCACTTCACACAGAACAAATCTTTACTGACTCTGAAGTCTTAAGAACTAGTGGTGTGAGGCCAACGTATATATATATAAAACACTATCTTGCTGATGGTTAATACATCAACTTTGAGTATAATCTACAGACAATGTAAGAACCGTGAAGTATTCTCGGGCCTTTGATCGCAGAGTGACTAGGATCATTTTACACCCTGAGGAGGCGAGACGAGAGAAAACGGGTGTGCCCAGTAAGGTTGAGGGGGACACTAAGCTATATTTTTCCTTCTCATTTCTTATATAAACTCCATTATGTTGATAGTTAGTAATGGTAAAAATAATAACGTTTATTCCTTGATCTATTTGATATAAGTATATAGTAGTTTTGTGGTTTATAATCGATTTAATGTTTGTATACATGCGTTGCCAACACACACTGTATACCCGTATTGTCTACTGTATATAGATGCCGACTTAATATATATTTGTATGACGAATTTACTATCGATCTATCTCTATCTACTTAAGCCATAAATACAGACAGTGACTTTAAATTGATAATAACACACACAGGTTAATTATGTGTAGTGTACTAAAGCTCAGGTAAAGTCTGTGGGTGTAGTGGTCGCGTCATTGCCTCCATAAAGGTGAAATATTACTTACATATAATCTATTAAGGATAGACTCACAGGTACACAGTATATCTTAAGACTCGCCTAATAAACTCATCGCATACTTGGACCGATATACTCCATCATACGCCCTTGAAATATACCTCATACTTGGCTCTGTGTGTATATCGTGGGGCTGTGGGGTGTAAATCGTGGGCTCTGTGTGTATATCGTGGGGCTGTGGGGTGTAAATCGTAAGCTGTGGGGGTATATCGTGGGCTGTGGGGGTATATCGTGGGCTGTGGGGGTATATCGTGGGTATATCGTGGGTCTCAAGTAGCTTCCTGATTAGTAAGCTGATATTATCGTTGATGTCCAGAGGCGCGGGCGGCGTGGGGCGGGTAAAGTGAGCCGTGTGGAGGGCGTGGGGGAGGGCGGCATCAGCTTGGCAGGGCGGCACCGCTCCTCCTTCACCGTGAGAGGGGCAATAACCTTCAGGAGAGGCAGCAGCGTCATGCCCTATTCAGGAGAGGAGAGGCACGGAAAGGGTGCTCATGCAGGGAGGGGGATGGGAGGGTGTAGACTATAGAGGGGACTGGGGTAATAACTCGGTGAGGGAGGGGAAGGAAGGGGAGAATAAGGCAGGGGAAGGAAGGGAAGAGAAACAGGTAGTCTCACCAGGAAAGTATATGAACAATGGGATAAAACTGATCTTACTCAATTGAGGAGGAACTGGGTGATGATGATGACGGTGATGATGATGATGATGATGAGGATGGATGAAGGAAGGGAGTATAGAGTGAGGGAGAGAAATAAGACGTCAGGGAGGAGACTCGAGTCACTGGACATCCATGGGGTGGTGGTGGTGGTGACGGCCGGAGCAGAAAACATGACCACTCACATACCTTTACTGTGGCCACGTCAGGTAATGAATCCCAGTCAGCGGCACCTTTGTAACCCCCTCCACTACCCCCCTCCTCCCTTCCACACCACCACCACTCCTCCTCCTCCACACCACTTCTACACTCCACTCCACTTCTCCTCCTCACCACTCCACTTCTCGTCCTCACCACTCCACTTCTCCTCCACTCCACTTCTTCTCAGTCCACTCCTCCTCCTCCACACCACTTCTCCACTCCACTACTTTTTCTTCTCCACTACACTTCTCACTCCTCCACTCCACTTCTCACTCCTCGTCACCCCTCCACTCTTCCTTACCCCTTCTCACTCCTCCTCGCTCCCAACCAGTGAGTGAGAACAAGACAAGACATTCATACAATCCTCTCGGGTTAGCGAATCGCATTGTTGTCGGATACAATTTCTTATTTTTTTTTTTTTACTTTTTTTCTCAAGTATTATCATATCACTGTCAGAGGCTGGAGGGCACGACCTCTTACTTACCTCCAACCTAACCTAACCTAACCTAACAGGTCCTAATCTAACCTAACAGCTACTAACTTAATAGTACTTAATCTAATCTACCAGCCCCTTACGTGAGCAAACGACCCTTAACCTAACCTACATCAAGAGAATTATAGTATTGGGAAGGATAGAGACTAGAGTTGGGAGAGAGAGAGAGAGAGAGAGAGAGAGACACGGGGTTGCTGTTGTGGAGTGGGCAGGGCGCTCTAAGGGACTGCGCGGCGGTGAGAGAGAGCAGCGGGGTCAACCTCAGGCGCCAGGCAGGATAGGGGATCAGTGTTCCTGGTGTGTGGGAGGGAGAGATAGGAAGGATGGAAGGGATGGGATGGGTTAAGACAAGGGTATGCGTAGGTAATGTAAGGCGAGGCAAAGCAGGGCGAGGCAAGGTAGGTCAAGGCATGGTAGGTCAAGGCATGGTAGGACGAGGCAGGATAGGGCGAGGGTGAGTGGTTCAAGGCAGGATAGCACGAGGCAGGGTAGGTCAAGATAAGATAAGACAAGGCAGGATAGGACGAAACAAGATACAAGACAGGATACATCGAGACTTTACACATTATTTCACACACTACCATGTCTTACTTACTTACACACACACACACACACACACACACACACACACACACACACACACGAGAACAAGAGAGTTTATCAGAGCAAAAATGCATTCAAGGTGATAATTGCATTTTTTTTTACAACAGAGGCTCCTATTGTTTAAAGCCTTGTACAGTTACGGTCAAAATACCTTGGACACTTGCATCTCTCTCTACTTGTAACAGAGAGAGAGAGAGAGAGAGAGAGAGAGAGAGAGAGAGAGAGAGAGACGTGCCTAAGAACTGTTCAATAACCCTCCCCCGCCCACCACCACATCAGTTCTTCATGCATGGTCAGTTTCTAGCGGCGTTCCCTGCCCACACTTGTCATATATACCTGCCCACACCTGTCATACACCTGCCCACATCTGCTACATACCTACCATAAATCACTATCATTACTCATCTCTCCTAAACCATCAACCACATTATGTAAAAGTTAAAAACAGTCGTATAATTAAAACATTTTATCTATAAACATTCAATATTAAAGTTTCCCCTCCAACAGTATGAAGCATCATGATCCATTTTCTCTAATTCACGTTGTCTATTGGGCCCATTTTCTACGTCAAACTTTTTTACGTTATTCACAATTTTTATCGCCACCCGATTTCTGTCCCTCCCTATTTTGTCACCTTCGTATTTTCTACTATTTGCCTTAACTGTCCTCAATAAGGTTATGGAAGGAGAGTATGTAGATGAAGATGAAATAAGAATTAGTAAAGATTATCGATAGAACGTCCAGGTTTAGGGAGGGAAGGAGTCTCTCTCTCTCTCTCTCTCTCTCTCTCTCTCTCTAGGCCTCTCTCAATATACCATTAACACGGGGAAATTTTGTACTTCATTAACTAAGCGACACTTTTGTTCAGACGTGACGGTAAACATGAAGGTATGGCTGACTGATGTATAATAATGGACGAGGGCAAGGGTGTAAGGATGAAGGCGTGGTGGTGAGGGCGTGGAGTTGAAGGCGTGGTGGTGGGGGATGGGGTGAGGGTGTAGGGGTGAGGGTGTAGGGGTGAGAGGGTGTGGGGTGTGGTGGTGAGGGCGTGGAGGATGAAGGCGTGGAGGAGAGGGCGTGGTAGTGAGGGCGTGGAGGTTAGGGCGTGGTAGTGAGGGCGTGGTAGTGAGGGCGTGGAGGTGAGGCAGTAGCACAAACGCTACTTGGCTCACCCTCTTAGGAGCCTCATTTATAAGCTGACTAATTTGGGCCATTTATCAGCTGGGACGTCGGGAGGTCTTACGATCCTATCTCGCGGTGGTCCCAACGGCTGAACCCAGACCCACACAACCCTGCCCAGACACACAACCCTGCCAGACCCCACACAACCCTGCCAGACCCACACAACCCTGCAGACCCACACAGCCCTGCCAGACCCCACACAGCCCTGCCAGACCCCACAGCCCTGCCAGACCCCACAGCCCTGCCAGACCCACACAGCCCTGCCAGACCCCACAACCTGCCAGACCCCCACAGCCCCTGCCAGATCCACACACAGCCCTGCCCAGACCCACACAGCCTGCCAGACCCACACAGCCTGCCAGACCCCCACAGCCCTGCCAGACCCACACACAGCCCTGCCCAGACCCACACACAACCCTGCAGACCCCCACAACCCTGCCAGATCCCACACACAACCCTGCCAGACCCCACACACAGCAGCCTGCCAGACCCCACAACCCTGCCAGACCCCACAACCCTGCCAGACCCCACACAACCCTGCCAGACCCACACCACCCTGCCAGACCCCACACAACCCTGCCAGGCCCCCACCACCCTGCCAGACTCACACAGCCCTGCCAGACCGATAACTAGCCGCTAATACCTGCATGGTACCTTAATGCACGGTGTTACTCGTTACTATCGATGTTACACGGTACTACACGGTGGCATTAGGTCACACACACACACACACAGTGACCTGCTGATCCCGTGATGTACTCTGGTGTTTAACTGTGTCTGGAGGCTC
Source organism: Homarus americanus (assembly GCF_018991925.1). Classification (NCBI taxonomy): domain Eukaryota; kingdom Metazoa; phylum Arthropoda; class Malacostraca; order Decapoda; family Nephropidae; genus Homarus; species Homarus americanus. The sequence goes on from NW_024750713.1 coordinate 816,261, forward strand.
AGGTGGTAGTGGTGAACTCTCCCACGCACGCCTCCATCACCCCCATTATCCTACCTCAACCCGTGACATCAATCCGTGACATCACCATACAGCATCAACCCGTGACATCACACCATGACATCGACTCAAGGCACAGTTGGTACGGAAGGTTAACCTAACCTAACCAAAGCAAACCAAACCAAAACTCACCTAACCTAACCAAAAGTAACCAAACTAACGCTAACCTAACCTAACCAAACTTCATATTGAAAACAACACAAAATTTTACCCCGAATAATAAAAAAAAAATTAAAATAAATTGATTCAAGCGACAAATTCCAGTGAGTTGAGGCAGCCGTGACCTTCATTCAGGAAACTTTCAGTACAAAAAAAAATTATCATCAGTCAGACCAGTTTTTCAGACGAACTTCTTCATTCCTTCAGTTCCTCTTACCTCCTTCAGTTGCTTCTCCCTCCTTCAGTTCCTTCTACCTCCTTCAGTTCCTTCTCCCTCCTTCAGTTCCTTCTACCTCCTTCAGTTGCTTCTCCCTCCTTCAGTTCCTTCTACCTCCTTCACTTCCTTCTACCTCCTTCACTTCCTTCTCCCTCCTTACCTAACCTAACCTATTCCTAATCAACCATACTCGAATACACTGGGTAGCTTCAAACATAGGTTGGGTGTAAACGGGATTGTCTAGTATGGGTCAATAGGGTCGCTGCAGTTCCCTCCACTCTTATGTTCATATGCCTAACCTAACCTAAGGATCATACATACATACATACATACATACATGCATACATACATAGTACCCCACCACCTAAAAGAAAGTCTCTAGTGTGTCTGATCCCTGAGAGAGAGAGATAATAAGCCCAGGTTAATTACGAGGGTCATTAACTCAATAGCATATACAGGTAAGATGAATATAACGGGAAAGATGCTGAACAAAACAGAGTCGAGTCAGTCAGCCAGCCAGCCAACCAGCCAAGCCAGGGGTGGAGGGGGAGTGAGGGAGGGACAATGGTGGTGGTGAGGGAGAGAGAAGTGAGGGAGGAATTGAGGGATGGAGAATTGGTTGTGGTAGTGATGGTGAAGGATAGAGGGATGGACGAGTGAGTGTGGGTGAGGGAAGGAGAGAGATAGGAAGGAAGAGAGAATAAAAATGAATGACATGTGATAGACTTAACCCATAGACTTACTCTAAGCATATTTTGTTCACCAGTTTTATGCTCTATCTATCTATCTATCTATCTCTATCCATCCATCTATCAATTAAAACAAGCAATCTAACGTACTCAGTCTTGAAGAATAAGAACCAATGCGTCACCACAACGTCATTCCCCTCCCCCACCGTCTTAATTCAGCCAACACCACTAATTACACAACAATTTGCCAAACGTTAAAAAAGAAAATAATAGTTTCCCACGATAATTTTTTTAGGTTAAGTTCGTTCGTTTTTGTCGTTGAGGTGAAGAGGATGGGAAGCAACTACAGCAACATGCAGTGACCAGATACATGTATGGTTAGGTGAGGTTTGTGAGGTGAGGTTAGGTTAGGTACTCACCAAGGAGACAGAGCGTCCTCCCAGTTGGCCATCAGGGACGCTGTTGGTCTCCAGGGCAGAGTGGACGGAGTGGAGACTCTTCTTGGACGACCTGTGGGAGACGACACAAGTAAACAAACACAAACACAAACACACCTAAAGAAGCAAAATTACGTAACAAATACAAATTAATACGTAAACAAACAAACAACCACGTAAACACAAACAGATGACATTACAGGTACACAAAATAGCTGTTGGACGACACACCAGCCGACGTAACAGGATAGTAACACTGAGAGGAGTTCTAACAGGTGTCTAATTACTACCACAGGTGATGGGAGTCTGTCGAGTGGGGAAGTGTACACCTTGCAAGACAGGTAATTACAACACAGGTATTCCTAAATGGTAAACAAAGAGAGAGAGAGAGAGAGAGAGAGAGAGAGAGAGAGAGACAGACAGACTTACCATCACATTACCTGTATTACACTATATATTATCACGGGGTGGGATAATCATAAAAATAATCATAATGACTCAATTAGAACACCACCACACACCTGTTCCGTATACCTAATTAACCACCACACAGGTATGAGGAACCGACTCACGCCATCTAGATACAGGTAAAGTCTTTGTAATTAGTCATGTAAGAACCAATGTTGTTGTTATAAGCTTCATGTCTGTCTGTCTGTCTGTCTGTCTGTCTCTTCCATTCTCTCTTCGACTCTCTCTCTGTCTCTCTCTCTCTGTAAGACTGACAGAGAGACCTATGTGGGTGGAAAACCTAACCTAACCTCCACCTCAGTAACTGTTCCCAGGAGCCTCCCCACCACGTACTGCTGCCGTGGTGCCGTCAGGTAAAAAAAAAACATTCCTTCCACCACAAAATCCCCGGAAATTGTTGTTCTAATTTGTTTAAGCCACAAAATCTTTACGGGGGGAGTTGGAGCGTGGAGGAGGATGGGGTGGGGAGAAGAGGAATGGGAGTAGGGAGAGGGGAGAGGAGGGTGGGGAATGGTGGCAAGGAGGAAGGTGGAGAAGGGGAAGGGAGGTGGAAGGAATGAGGGGGAGGGAGGTGCAGAAGGGAGAATGGAAGAAGGGGGAGGAATTGAGGAAGGAGGAGAAGGGGAGGGTGCAGAAGGAGGAGAAGAAGAAGGAGAGGAGCGGGGGAAAGAGGGAGGAATGGAAGGGGAGTCATTCTTCCGACCTCCTTCCTGACGCTGAAAGAGGCCCAGGGGGAGGGAGGGAAGTCACTCAGCACCCCCTTCCCGCAAATTCATGATGTAACAGCCCTTTAAATTGGCCAGTGGTGTTAAGTTAGGGTGGCTGTCCGCTGCTTAAGAAACACGGATCATTTGGCGCTGTCTGTCTGTCTGTCTCTCTGTCTGTCTCTGTCTGTCTGTCTGTCTGTCTGCAGTATCGATATATCGCCAGGTGTCTGTCTAGAATACTCTCTCTCTCTCTCTCTCTCTCTCTCTCTCTCTCTCTCTCTCTCTCTCGCTCTCTCTCTCTCTCTCTCTCACCTTGAATTCTCTGACCCTGGGGTAGAGGTGAGGGAGGGGGAGGGAGAACACAAGGAATCACTCGGTACTGGGTATTACTGGGTGATGCTCCGAGCGGGTACTGGTGAGACTGGGCCCTATCAGTGACCAGTACCTAACCCTTCCTTACTAGGGGAGGGGGAAGATGGATGGGGGAAGGGGAGATATGGGAGGGGGAGAGGGAATGGGAGGGTGCGCACAGATGGCTGATGGGAATGGGGAGGGTGATGAGAAGGAGAAGGGGGGAGGGTGATGAAAGGTGATGGAATAGGGGAAGGAGGAAAGGAAGAGGGATAGTGATGGGAAGTGATGGGATAGAGGAGGAAGATTTTGATGGGACAGAAGATAATGAGTGAAGGGAAGATGGTCCGTGTTGATGGGATGGAAGGCTCGTAGGAAGGGGTGTGGAAGGTAGACAGGGGGAGGATGGGAATGAGGAAAGGGGAGAAGGAAGAGAGTAGGGTGAAGGAGAGTAAGGGAAGAAGATGAATACAATAGGCAGAGTGAGGAATAAGCAATACGGAGAGAGAGGGAGAGAATGGTAACAGGGTGAGGGAGAGTGAGGGAGAAAGACTACAACAGGGTTTGGATGAGAGATAGAGTGAGTGAGTGAGTGAGTGAGAGGATTTGAGGCATCTCGTCCTACCTGTGTGTGTGTGTGTGTGTGTGTGTGTACCTGGAGGTCATCTCAGTGTTACCTGGCGGTCACTTTTTGGCCAGATATTTTGAAGGTCAACTCACTCTCTCTCTCTCTCTCTCGAGGTCAGTGACGCGAATGTTTTCTTCTGATCAGGTGTGTATAGGTGTTGTCAGGTGTATACAGGTGTTGTCAGGTGTGTTTAGGTGTTGTCAGGTACTCTCCTCTCAGGGTCTTGGTGTCCAAGGTGTTTGTAAATCAGATACGCAGGTAATGAGTTTCACGAGAGGTGTTTAAGTGTTGTCGGCCATTGGGGTTTTGCACATGGTATAATTAGAGAGAGCTATCTTAATGGGGGTTTTGTCCAGTGGTATTTTTGTCCAGTGAGGCTTTTTGTCCAGTGGGTTTTTTGTCCAATGGGGTTATTTGATCTGTGTTTTTTTTTTGTCCAGTGTTATTTTTTTGTCCAGTGAGTTTTTTCTATTTTATTGCCTAGTGGATATTTTGTCTTATGGATTTTTTTCCACTGGGATTCTGTCCAAACACCTCTACCTGGGCTGTTAGTCTCTCGGCACGAGCCACCAGAGGGCATGGAGACTCGGCTATTGCCAGAGGGAGAGGGTGACGCAGGCCGGGCCGGGCGAGTAGGCAGGTGCTTCTCTGGAGAGACAACCAGCCCAGCCCAGCCACACGTTACGCTCCAGGGTGTTTATAAAGTCCCTTGATGATGTTTAGGTAAATAAAAACATCAGGTGTCTTTATAAACAATATCAAAAACATTAAGGATCTTTGTAAACATCATAAAAACATCGAGAGACTTTGTAAACATAATAAAACATCAAGTGTCTTTGTAAAAATTATAAAAAACATCAAAAGACTTTATTAACATACCAAGGGACTTTGTAAACACGCTACAGACTCGAGTGACTTCACGAGGCCTTACAGTAAGTGTGTGTTTACGAGTCATTAATGTCATCTGGATTTACAACAAGTTTCACAGTCTTTTCCGTCGTCACATTCAACATTTATTGGTATATATGTTTAGTTAAGGATAAGAGAAGCCAACATTCACAAGCGTCTGTAACTTTGTCTCCTCATTCAATACCATATGACCTGTTAGTGACCTTATTAGTCTATATATGACTTTCTTGGGGTGATTGACCTTTGACCTTAGTTCATGCAAGGTCAACATCATAATAGTTAAAGTAGCAGTCAGGAGGAGGGAAGGGGTTAACGACAAGGTGGGGGGCTGAGGGTGGGGTGAGGAGAGGGATGTGGAAGGTGAGGGGGGGGAAGGGAAGGAGGGGTCAGCAGAGGGGTGTCAGTGACGGGTTTTGTGGGTTGGTCACTGGAAGTACCTCAAGGAGAGAAGAGGGTGTAGGAAGAGAGGGAGGGGGAGGGGACAGCATCTTCACCTCTGCCCTCTCTCGTTTTCTCTGTCTGTCTGTGTGTGTGTATATTTCAGCTCTCTCCTCCTCCTCCCTCCTCCTCTTCCCACTCCTCCTCCCTCCCCTCTCACCATCTACCCAACGTCATCAATACTTCTTGCAAATGTCCGCTGACTCCCTTCATCCCAGCCATGTCTAGAAAGTTACGTTCATGGTATGTATGTATGTATGTATGTATGTATGTATGTAAGTATAAGTATCTGTCTCTTTCTGTCTCTTTCTGTCTCTCTTCACACTCTTTTATCATCTTCTATCTCTATCCATTTTGCTCTTATCTATTGTTGTTGTTGTTATTATTATTCTTTCTATTAATCTCTATCTTCTCGCACTACTTTATTCCTCGTCTTCCTCCTCTGTCTCCCTGTCTCTCTCCCTTATCTGTCTGTCTGCCTGTCTGTCTCACTTCCTCTCTCTCTCTCTCTCTTTAATACCAAGGTACCTGGCCACACTCTTATACCCCCGCCTCCCCCTCCTTAGGCCATTTTTAAAATACAGTGGGCCACTTTTCTCGCTCTAGGGCCACACTACACTCGTTTGTGGTACCGCGTCTCCTGACTCCCCTTCCCCTCTCCTCCTCCCCCCATCTTTCATCTTCCCCTAGCCGTAACCCCTCCCCCCTTCCCCTCTCCTCCCCCCCACATCTTACATCTTCCCCAGGCCACGTACCCCTCCCCTTGGGTCTGCCCTATAAGTTTTTTTTTATCTTCTTTAGACGACCCTTTAGGCCACATCACCCCTTGGTCACCCCTTGGGCCAGAATACCTTTAGACCACATCCCTTGTCCAAATCACCCTTTGATGAGCCACCCCCTGGGCCACACAACACCCCTTAGGTTACGGCAACCCTATATGGCCACTTACTGAGGGTATGGATGGGCCATCCTCTGGATTACATCCTTGGCCATTCTCTAAGCAAGACATCTTTAGTTCACCTCCTCGGGCCACTTCTTGGGCCACACTTACCTGAGGCCACGCGACAGCTTCTTCAGGTTAGACTCACTCAGCCTGGGTGTGGGCGACTCCATGCGCAGCGCCCTCTTGAGATCTGGGGGAGAACGAGACAGGTGTTAGTTAGGTGTGTAGGACAGGTGTGTAGGACAGGTGTGTAGAGCAGGTGTGTGGGGGTCTGTATACATGTACTATCACACACACACACACAACAATGGACATGATGTAACACACTGGCCCAAATATCAAGAGGCGGGACCTTGTTGACGGAGCCACAATGATATAACGAGTGTGTCATCATGAGCTTAGTGGCGGCCTTCAGCTACACGCATAATGGCCAACTATGACTATGATCTCTATGTGGTTTGACAATTACTATAAGCCTCGATATCTTATAAGACTCGACCTCTATAAGCTTCCAGCTCTATTAAGCAACATTAACAAAGGAAGCAAAATGCACAGAGAAAAATGGGAAATAAATACATAACAGGAATAAGATAAAGAAAATGTAAATGGAAAAAAATACGAAAATGATGAAAAAAAGATGGAAATAAAAAAAACTATCAAAGAAAACGAGTAAAAAAAGTCAACAGAAAACGACTATATGATAATTAGGGGGATAACTGTTCTAAATTATAATTAACGGTATTAGTGCATTTATCTTTTATTTAAATAATAACTGTATCTCCTCGACTCGGTACAGTATTATGTAGGCCATTAATGATAGGGTTTACCTGTATATTATAACAGGTGAAGGGTCTTGTTATAATGTAGGTCCGTTATGCTGGATGACAAACCAACGATTAGTGTGTTTATTTTTTTCAGTTCATGTTGCGTTATGTTATTGTGACGGCAGGAAGTGGTGGATAATGTAGAGAAAGAGAGAGAGAGAGGACGGGGAAGGGGAGGGAAGGGGAGGGAGGGAAAGAGAACAGAACAGACATCTAAACAAAACTAACAGTAAATAACAGAAAGAGAAGAGAGAACGCGCTAAACATCGTAACACCCCGAAACACAGATAATTGGCTCACATAACACGCCACAATACCTCACACACTACACGTTATATCAGGAAGTAACACAACACAACAGTGACCGGACGTGACATGACAACACCTGTATTCATGTGACTGCTGGAGCCACATCTGACTGTGGGAAACGCGTTGTGCTTGTAGAGAGAGAGAGAGAGAGGAGGGGGTTTCGAGAGAGAACAGGAAAGAAAAGTAGAAATCCCTTGTTCTTCCTTTCTCTTCCATCTCTTTTCTCCTCTCCCACTTTCATCTCCTCTCCTTCTTCGTCCTCCTAGGTGAGTCTTCTTCCCTCCCTCCCCATCACCTGGTTATCACCCCCTCCCCACCCCTCACCTGGCTGTCATCCCCCTCCCCCTCATTATCCCCAGGTCAAATCAATTAATGAATTCTTCTTCATAAATGGAGATAAGTATTGCTCTATTATCATTCATCTCTCCCTCATTACCCCCCCCTCTCACCCCTTCCCCTCATTATCCTCCCCCTCACCCCCCACTAGTCCACAGTCCTTAACAATAGACATGACAAGGGACTAACCTCCCCCCACCCAAGGGAAGGACAGACCCCCGCTAGTACGACACAACGAGACCTAACAAGAGTTAATAAGGGCTGACAAGGGCCAATAAGGGTCAATAAGGGCTGACGAGGGCCAATAAGGGTCAATAAGGGCTGACAAGGGCCAATAAGGGTCAATAAGGGCTGACGAGGGCCAATAAGGGCCAATAAGGGCTGACAAGGGTCTCTTGAGTGTTATTAATGACCTTTTGATTTGACTAAAGGTCCTGTTTCTTCGTCATCTTGTTCTTCATCTTCTTCCTCCTGCTCCTCCTTTTCCGCCTCGTCTTCCTCCTCCTCCTTTCACAACTTCAATACAACTAGTTCTTCCTTCCTCCTCTTACTCTTCTTCTTCCTCTTCCTCCTCCTCCCAATATAATGAACCTTTAGTCAATCATTGTTCACCGCCCTACCCAAACTTTTGTGTATGTTAAGTAGAGGTTCTTCGTGGTCCTGCCTCCCTCCCAACAAACCACCCACACCTCCCTCTCCCATCCTCCTCTCTCTCTCTCTCTCTCTCTCTTCGTGGTCTTGTCTCCCACCCACCCACACCTCCCTCTCGTGTAAACTCCCTCTTACATCCCTCTCTATTCGTGTCTTCTACCCACCCACCTCCCCTTTCCCCTAATCTCCTCCCTTACACGTCTCAACTCCTCCCTTTCTCTCCCTTTGTTTACTCACCCATGAATTATTTCCTCTGTGAACCCTCCCTTTCCCCCTAATCTCCTCCCTTACAAGTCTTAACTCCTCCCTCTCTCTTTCTCTCCCTTTGTTTAACTCCCCATGCATTGTCTCTGAACCTATGCGTAAGTTAACCATGCATCAAGACGCCCGCCTCCAGCACCCGGGATAACTGGTCACTTTAGCACATAGAGCGTCTCCTCCTCCCCCTCCATTGTTTACATTTTGTGACTGTAACCGCTCGATATTTTCTTTCTTGTGTCTCGGGTGTTGTTTTTGTTTTTCATCCGTTATGTAGATTTTTTTTCTTTTCCGTTCTATATTCTTCTTAGTTATGCTGCTGTTGTTGTTGTTGTTGGTGGTGGTTGTTGTTTTTTATTCTTAAGTTTACCTGATTCTTCTTCTTCTTCTTCTTCTTCTTCTTCCGTTATCAGGATCTTTCAGTGTCTCATCATTCACTGTTCTCTCTACACTTTTCTTAATTGACCTGCACTTTCTCTCTCCTCCTCTGTTATCAAGACTTTCTCTTCTCTGTTTCATCGTTTGTGGTAAGATTGTTATTTCATTATTCCTGTATTTATTTTCGAAATTTGTTTCTCCTTCTTCATCGTCTTCATTTTTTTCTCTTTTTTCCTTTGCTATTCCATTATTTCCTTCATTTTCTTTCTTCCCTCCATCTTCCTCCTCTTCTCCACCCGCCTCCCCTCCATTTAACTCTCCTTCTCTCCACCTACCTTCTCACCCTAACAGCACGCCCCTCTCCCGCCCCACACTGATGAACAACCAAAACAAAAGTAACTGTATCGTCTACCTTATCGCCTCATTCCCACACAATGTTATAACCGTGTGAGTCTTCTTCTTCTTGTTGATCCGGATTTCGCCAGTGTTTTTGATTGACGATCCGGATTTTATCAGGTGAAACAATGGTATCAAAGCGTCTCCAGTGACACGCTGTAACGCCTCCAGGTGTGTTGATCATAACTGTGAACAACGGTAGAGGAAGGAAGAGGAGGTGGAGGTACAGTACACAATGATCCCAGATACTCGTCATTTAAGGTAGATTTTCTAGAGTTACACAGCAGAATTTCCCTCTTAAGGACTGTCTATCGTTGTATACCATTTTGTTGAGGGGTAAGTTGGGATTACTGTTCACTGCCACATAGGACAGAGGTTCATACACAACTGGAAGATAATAGTATAGGACATATTCATTAGTGTTATGTTTTACTTGAGGACTAATCAGTGTGGACTAGCAAATTTAGGATCAAGTGTGTCAGCAGGAGTAGGATGTGTATACAGTATTCAAACGCAGACAAAACATCAAGCAGACATAGTGTAGTGAGCAGAGCGAGGGGATGACAGCAGCAGCAGACAGTATTCTCCAGGATATACAAGACGAAGATCGATCCCATTACTGAACAACGCCAGCAAAAGATCTGTCTGTCAGTAGCGTCTGTGGTTTTTATCTCAGCCCCAAAAAGAACGTGATTTATCAGGGTGCCACGCCAGACGAACTTTCGTCCTCCTCGTGCCTCATTGACGAAGTTCTTCCACTGTCTACACACACAAAGAGTCTCTCCTAACACCAGACTATAGACAGAATCAAAACAAATGAATAGCAGGAAGGAAAAAGCACAAACAAACCACGCTACAAAATACGTTACGCCAGACGAACAAGTTACTATACCTTCTGCTTACACTGGCGCTCTTTTATGGCACGAATAAAGGTTTCTCTTAAAGCCAGACTCCAAGTAGAGTGTTATGGCGCAAATGACAGGAAGGAGAAGCACTCATAAGACTCTCACACAGACGGCAACAAAAGTAACATCTCTACGTGTGCATTCTCAAATTACCATCACTGGTAACTTAAGATGAATTACCAGCCTCCTGTCGATTGTGTCCGTCTCACCCTCTCAATACGAAGCAGAGGAAACAATATTCTCAACCTACAATAAAATCCTAACTCATAATACTATACAATATACAGGTGAGAATTACTATATGAAACGTGGAAATATACCCAACATACCTTCTAACTTGGAATACTATAATATACACCTGGGAATTACCGATACTGTATGAAAGGTGGGTATATAATCAACATACTTTCTTCCCTTCTCACAACTTTCTGTACCTCGCCTTACCTTGGATATGCCGAGAGAAAGATTCCATAATAGTTTTAGTGTAAGTTTAGTCGATGTGCGTGCATGCGTGGGTACCATGGCCTCCAGTGGTTGATGGGGAAGTTACTGTACTAAGAGGGACAGAGAGAGAGAGAGAGAGAGAGAGAGAGAGAGAGAGAGGTTCACTCCCGGGGTTTAACTTGATCTCTAAAGAAAACAAAGGTCAAAGACTACATTGTGTATGGGTTTGATTTGGTCTGGTTTAGTTTTATTTGCCACACATACAAATCAAAATTGAATAAAAAAAGTGTTGAAAATTATAAAAAAAAATTCCTATTCAACATCAATTAGTAAGTGGTAGTATGTGGTGGTAGTAGTAGTAGTAGTAGTGTGTGGTAGCGTGTGATAGTAATGTCTGTGGTAGTAGTGTGTGGGGTAGTAGTAGTGTGTGACAGTAGTGTGTGTGTGTGTGACAATAGTGTGTGATAGTGTGTACAGTAAGTCTTTTAATCTTTGGGTTTTTTTTTGTATTTTTCACGAGATCAGAGAAAAGCGGAAGGAAGACGTGTTACCACCACACACTGACGGAGGTTAAGAACGAGCGTAAAACAAAATGCTTATCAAACAGACGTGTAAGTAGCAAGCTCCTCCCCTGTACGACCCCGGGGTTATCACACACACACACAATAATGGTTCACCCTAGTACTTATGGTTGTAGCAGAACTTATCATTTTTTCTAACCATCAGCTCTTAACTACGGTAAACATTCACATAACCTGATAAAGGTCGTGTGATTTGGAGACTTGTAACAGGAACAGAGAGAGACCTTCAAACCTTCCACAATTCCTACACTAGATTGTAATGATTGTAATGTGCTTATAGTCGCTTCAGATACCACGAGGGTCTTAGTTCCTCCATACCTGACTTAACCCACAAAACACCTGACCTCTTTACCTCGACAGACAGGTGTATACCTCCCCAAATTACGATACGATAAACATCTCAGTTTAGCATCGTCAGCGTGTATAATGATGCGATATATAACAACAGACGTTTATCATCGTCACCTGCCGGTATGTGAGGTTCCTTGACAGGTATGATTACAATGAGGAATAACACTGAAAAATAAGCAAACTGACTACAGGTGAATACCGAGGCATCATGGGTAATACAACAGTGTGCTCGTATACATTGCCATTATCAGACTGTTTGCATTACCTGAACATTAGACTCCCCAGCTTATTTTACCTGTAAGATTAACTAATAACTTAACGCTAATGTATTCTACCTGGTAAGGTAAGGTAAGAGTAGGCCAGGTTAACGTTTGGATGGTTAATCTTCGGTTAAGTAAGCTGGGGTGTCTGATCTCCAGATAAAATAAGCTGGGACGTCTAATATTTAAGTAATTCGTGTTGAACATTAAAAGTTTTGCGAACATTGGCTTTAATCTTCTGATAGATACAAAAAGAATATTGAATATCAACCTCAGGATGAGAATTTCAGAATCTTTAACACAAAAATAAGAACGTCGACAAGAGGATGTTATTTTAGAGACTACAGACCAGACCCGCTTCCAGTCCAGGAGAAAACGTTGACAAAGTGGTCTGAAAGTCGTAAAGGTGTGTGTTTTTTATGGCCCTAAAGTGATCCAGGAAGCCACTGGTCTATGCACTTATCTACCCACGGTAAGATGGTCGGGTGCCTGATGTCACTGAGGCTGATTCTCGACTCTGTGATCTCAATCTATAAGGGAAATGTCTCTCTGGATACGACGGTTGACAAGCAGAGCACTTTGGTGTCAAATATTGTATGCAAAAATCCGGTTAAACGAATAACTTCATATCTAACTAACACTTTTTATGATAATGATCCAAATAATTACAGATTAACTGGAGTGGAATATTCGCTTATGTAAACGTATATTTAATCGCTATTTATAATTATGATTTAGATTTCGGTAATGCGATTAAGCGTTGTGATGTTGTGAGGTGGTCGCACAGCAATCTTGTTTATGGTCGAGGGAAGTGAGGTCGGGAGAGGTGGTGTGGGAGGCTTAGGGAGAGAAGATGTGAGAGGTTGGGGAGAGAAGTTGTGGAAGGTTGGGGAGAGGAGGTGAGAGAGGTAAGGAAGAGGAGGTTGGGGAGAGAATAGGTGAGAGATAAGGGAGAAAATTGAGAGATATAGTGAGAAAATAAGCACTGTAGGTAATAATGATGGTGATGATAGTGAAGTCTTGTAGCTTGTCTCTTATCAACATCACCATCAACTCTAATGATGAGGACTTGTGGCGTTAACTACTAAATAATGATTGCACTCGAGCCAACACACTCTACCTTCCCCCTTAGGTAAGAATAAACACACTCTTCCTCCTTACAAGTGAGTCTCAAGTCTAAACACACTCCTCCCTCCCCCTTAGGTAAGAATAAACACACTCTTCCCCCCTTCAGGTGAGTCTAAACACACTCTTTCCCCCTTCAGGTGAGTCTAAGCACACTCCCATCACCAACTCGTAACAGCATGACAGCACTAGCAAGTTGTCGTCACGGTGTAAGTTATAGATCAACGCTATAATCCTTAATCATAGGTGGCAGGTCTTAGTTCTCTCATCTCCTCCTCCACGCGACATTATCCCCTGACGTTACTGTTAGCCAGGCGATGGTATTAGCCTGGCGATAGTGTTGGCCTGGAGTTAGTGTTGGCCTGACGAGAAAGTTACTTGTTGGTGGTCTAGGAATGTGAATCCTGTTTGTATGTTGTGACAGAAATCGGGTCATCCGGTTTAATAAATCGGGTCATCCGGTTTAATAAATCGGGTCATCCGGTTTAATAAATCGGGTCATCCGGTTTTATAAATCGGGTCATTCGGTTTAATAAAGTGATTTCAACGCTGGGTTTTGTACCGATCCAAATGTTGTATGGTGTTGACAGGCACACACACACACACTAGTCTGATCCAGCAGTGTCATAGCGAGCTTCGTAGAGAGAGAGAGAGAGAGAGAGAGAGAGAGAGAGAGAGAGAGAGAGATGCATCACACTCACAGGTAGAGATAATCAGCACCGTCGTGATGGCAGGTAAACAAACAGGTTCGTGCCAACAGTAAATGACTTGTTCATTAACTACAAGTGAACAATGTTTACAAATACTTCTCAATGGTTCTTCTGAGTCAGGAGTCACGAAATGCTGAGGTAAATAAACCCTTTAAATATAGAGGAAGGTAGAGAGGAGAAGGAAGATGGAAGGAAGAAGGAGAGGGGAAGGAAGATGGAGGGAAGAAGGAAGAGGGAGGGAAGGATGAAGGAATAGAGGAGGATTTGTCGAGTTAAAGATAATGAATAGCATTGTGAGTCCACCATACACCTTCATCAACAGGTATGGCTAGACTTAACGAGTTTACCTGGGCGTGTGTGTTTACCTGGAGGGGGAGGGAAGACAGGTGTTTGGCGGGAGCAATTAAGGTGATATGTCATTTTCGTAAATACGCGTGGGAGGGGGGAGGAGAGGGGGAGAGGGAAGAGATGGGAGGAAACGGGGAATAGAGGAGGGAGAAGGAAAGAAAAAGGAGGAGGAGTGGAAGGGGAGGAGGAGGATGACAGTGTAATAGGTGAGGGAGGAGGAAGGAGGAGGAATAAGGGGAATAAGGAGAGGAAGAGGGAGGAGGCAAGGAAGGGGAGAGGAAAGCTGGTGAAGATACGTTAATGGACAGTAATTAGAAGGGTAGATACGAGTAGAAGAACGTTAAGTAGATAAGGAGAAGAACGTTAACTGGATAAGGAGAAGATAAACACACAACAACAAATAAGAAAACAAAAAAACAGGTAGACAAAAGTAAACAAATATGGGAGTAGACAAGTTGATGAAAGTAGATCATTTTAGAAGGTAGATACTTATGGTACTTTACGTGTGTGTGTGTGTGTGTGTGTGTGTGTGTGTGTGTGTGTGTGTGTGTGTGTGTGTGTGTGTGTGTTTGTGTGTGTGTGTGTTTGTGTGTGTGTGCCATACGGAGATGAAGTGTGCGAAAAGTAAACAACAACAACAATAACCAGTACTACAACAACAACAACAACTACAACAACAACAACAACTACAACAACAACAACAACTAAAACATCAACAAAACAACAACATAAACCACCACATTAGTACTCATAAATAAGTACTCATATTACAAGGTTAGAGTACACACACCACTATGTACTCTCCTACGGCTATCATTACCCCTGATAACAGAGTCCCAACAGGTGTATCTTATCAGGAAGGGGTTAGTGTGTTGGGGTGTGTAAACTAATCTGTGTGTGTGTGTGTGTGTGTGTGTGTACGTGTGTGTGTGTCTGTGTACGTGTGTGTGTACGTGTGTCCCCAGATAACAGACGAAGGATATACACGAAGGATATCAAGGATTCCCAAGGTCCAAGTCTCTGATTATCATGACCCAGGCCAAGGCAGGAAGAGGAGGAGGAGGAGGAAGATGAGGAGGAGGAAGAGGAGGAGGAGGAGGAGGAAGATGAGGAGGAGGAAGAGGAGGAGGAGGATGAAGAGGAGGATGAGGAGAGGGTAGAGCACTGGGTGTATAGATGATAGGTGGAGATAACGAGAAGGAGCCTCTACTCTGACCACACCACCACAAACAGTTCTCACGGATGTTACCACCACCAAAATGCTTAATTGTCACGCTATACCTGTTCTTGGTGTTACCTGTGTGTGTTAAGGGAAGGGAGGATAGTTAACTCAAAACACTTTCTTGGTTCTAATCGATGAGACTGATAATTGCTCTTCAAACACACATACACACACACACACACACACACACGTACACACACACACACACAGACACAGACACACACGAAAAACAGAGATGAATTTAAGAGTTTTCCCGCGTACTGTGACCAGAGCCTGAGGCACCGACGGTCCCCAAGGGTCACGGTAAATAACCCTTTACCTGTCTATCTGCCCTTCTCCCTCTCTACTGTACCTCCTTCCCTCTCTAATCTTTCTACACCCTCCTCCCCTCCCTGCCTCTCTTCCTCCTTCCTTCTCAGATCTTCTCACACCTTCCTTCCTCCTCCTCACTTACACTCTCTCCTCCCCTAACACTTTCTCTCTCTCTCTCTCTCCCTGTTTCCGTTATCTCTAATCTCCCTCCCGTTCTCACCACCACCTCTCTCCTTCTCCCCCTCTCTTCCTCCTTATCTTCCCTCATTCTCCTCCTCTCTCTCCTTCCATCTTCTCTATTTAATCTTTCCTTCACTTTTCACCTTTTCTCACAATGATTTTCTTGGGACATTTTTTTTTCAGGGACAAGAAGATAAAAACTGAGAATGAACCAGGAGGGGGGAGGGGGTGGGGGTGAGGGAGGGTGAGGGAGAACCTCAAGTGTTTGGTTCTACGTATAAGATCACAAAACCTTCCTCCCTCCCTCCCGGACCTACGGAGAGAGACAGAGATTTAACATACACACAACCAAAAGACGCCTCACACACACACACACACGAAACAAGTTCACTCAGCATCTCAGGTACAAGTTGGTCAATGTACTTTAACTTTCCCTTGTTCCACCCCCTCCTCCCACCCCATCCTTCCCTATCCCTCCCCATCCCTTCCCAACCCTTCCTACCCCTTCCCTCCCCCTACTTCTTCCTTGCACCCCTCTCTCTCCCTTCCCTCATGTCTCCTTACCTTCCTCCTCCTCCTTGTACTCCTCTCTCCTTACCTCCCCCCGCCCCTTCCCTCAATGGGCCCTCTCACCCTACCCCATTCCTTCCTACCTTTCCACCCTACGACCTTCTCTTCCTCCTCACCTACACCCTATCATGACTCCTCCCTCACCCCCTCCCCAGACTCTCTCTCCCTCCAGCACCTGCCAACACTACTATTCCTCCTCCTTCCCCCTTCCGCTCCTCCCTTCCATCACTAAGCCCCTCCCTCTCCTCCTCCATCATTGTTCCTTCTTCACTCCCTCTCCTTTTGTGTTTTTCTGTCTCATATATCTTCTCTTATCTCCCCCTCCTCTTCCCCCTCCCCCAACCACTCGTCCACCTTTACTAGACATTGTGTGTGAATCTCTCTCTCTCTCTCTCTCTCTCTTTCTCTCGTTTATTTACCAAAGACTCCCCCACTATCCCTCCCTCCCACTCTCGGGTATGTCAGTTATTCCACCATCACCACCACCACCACAATCACCATCACCACAATCACTATCACCATCCCCACCACCACAATCACCGCGATACTGTCAAATATAAATACATGTTCTGTGGAGGTCACGTATATAAAGCTTTGACCTGACTTGACCTGACCACCACCACTACTCCGACCAGGCATAGGTCAGTTGATGGTTCCCCTCTCCCCCCCCCCTCTACACCCCCCACCCCACAACGCAAAACACCCTCCCTCACACCACAACCACCACAACACCACAATATTAAGTAAGACAATAAGACTATATATGAAAACGTCAAGGTTAAAGACTGTCAGGGAGATGATTAGTGCTGATGAATGGCTGTCTGGCCTGTTCCTCCATCACTGAGAGAGAGAGAGAGAGGTAGTGATGATGGTGAATGGTGATAATAGTGAGGGTGATGGTAATAACTGTTACTGGTGCTGTGTGTTCATGACGATAATAGTTGTGGTGATAGTGAAAGTTTATTGTTTGTTGATGATGATGATGTGTGTGTATGACTCAAGGTGGCGCCGCCTATGATTAGAGTTGAATACTAAACCACAACACACACAACGTCATCAACACTTCTCAACTCCGTCACTAGAGGACAGAACTTCTCAACTCCGTCACCAGAGGGCAGAACTTCTCAACTCCGTCACCAGAGGGCAGAACTTCTCAACTCCGTCACCAGAGGGCAGAACTTCTCAACTCCGTCACCAGAGGGCAGAACTTCTCAACTCCGTCACCAGAGGGCAGAAATTCTCAACTCCGTCACCAGAGGGCAGAACTTCTCAACTCCGTCACCAGAGGACAGAACTTCTCAACTCCGTCACCAGAGGACAGAACTTCTCAACTCCGTCACCAGAGGGCAGAACTTCTCAACTCCGTCACTAGAGGACAGAACTTCTCAACTCCGTCACTAGAGGACAGAACTTCTCAACTCCGTCACCAGAGGGCAGAACTTCTCAACTGTGTTTTTGTCGTCATCCGGAAGTACAGTCAAGTAAGGAGTGTCCAGTACCGTTCTCAGGGGTCTGTCTGTCTGTCTGTCTGTGGCCAGCCTAACCGTAGTCTCTGGAGTATGCAAATGGCCACTTAACACCAAGAGTACCGATATAAACACGGGACTGGCCAATTGTACCGTATTTTACATGAATTACGGAACAGAGACCAAGAACCCAGGAAACATTTTTGCGGGAGAACAACACAAACAAAAGAAAAACAAACAAAAACAACGAACAAAAGACAAAACAAAGATGACTAAAATAAGTAAATAAACCAAAATAATCATTAAATTCCCATAAAACACAACATTAATAACATAAACATCAACTACAAACATCAAGAAGGGGATATAAAATTTACCACAATAAAAACTAATCAAAAGTTAAACATCCCTAGAAATAATTAATACACAGGTCACCTTTGATATACAACACAGGTAACGTTAATTGTGTAATATCTCCCTGATAACTGAGGCAGCGAGACCCACAGCTTGGTAACGAGGCGACATCACACACACAAGCGGACATTGTTACGACCTTATTACGGAAGTCCACCACCTGTACATACCTGTTGCTGTTAGACTAATTAGACCCTGAACACCGCCACCAAGCTTCTCTCTGTGTGTGTGGAGTCATTACAGGTGTTTAAAGGTGTCATGAGACGGTAATTTTGAGCTTAATTTTACGTCATGTCAATTGTAAATCTTCAAAAGTGACATCTGTGACGTCATAGCAGGTGAGTTTTGTTGACCTCTGTGACGTCATAGCAGGCGAGTTTTGTTGACATCTGTGACGTCATAGCAGGTGAGTTTTGTTGACATCTGTGACGTCATAGCAGGTGAGTTTTGTTGACATTTGTGACGTCATAGTAGGAAAGATTTTGGACAATGCAGTTGTTCTCAAATGAAACTTATCTGATTAACACTTGATATATTTGTTTATGTCCTTGTTTATTTGTTTATAGACAGGTATAAGACTTAATATAATTATAATTTATTCGTCACAGGTGAAAGGTAAAAGTGACTTCCCTATGAAAGGAAATTGAGAGTGAAAGTTGAACGTGTTGAAGATGGTCTGTGTGAGTGTGGGAAACTGCCCTGCCCTCCCCACCATCCTCCCCTACCCACGTCCCTCCCCACCCCCACTCCTTCCCTCCACTCCCCAACACCTACTACCTGCCAACCTTCTCACCTGGTATTTCATAATTAAACTAATGACTCCTTGCCTCATGAACTCACTAGAGGAGACCATGCCCCCCCCGCCCGCCACACAAAAACAATAACAATTCCCGGAGTAACTATTATGTCGAGGTTGATCACGTAACATGAAGCTTCTCTGACGGGGCGAATGTTGCTGATGATACCTGTTGCTGCTCCAGTCTTTAGGGGGGAGGGGAGGGGAGGGGGGCTTGTTCTTCATCTCCTCCCTCCCTCTCTCCCTTGTTAGGTTAGGTTAGGTGTTGAGAGAGAGACAGTACCTAGGAGGGCTGGTAAACACATCCCATCAACGTAATCAAGCCCAAGAAAAAAAATAGTTTCTAATAATATACCGACACCAGAGACTTGAAAACAAAAACTTAATTCCTTTTAACTCGAATCTACTCTAAATGCAATCCAGTACAAAAGCAATTTATTACAAGAGCAGTCTATTACAAGAGCAGTCTATTACAAAAGCAATTTATTACAAGAGCAGTCTATTAGAAGAACAGTATATTACAAGAGCAGTCTATTACAAGAGCGGTCTATTAAAAAACAATATTATATTACATAACAGACACACGGAGACAGGACTCACTGGACGTGTAAAAACGCACCCAGACAGTCGAGGCCTCGGTCACCTCTACACGACACACACGTCTTTGTCATGTCACCACACGTCCCCCACCATTCGTCCCCCTCACAACTACACGTCCCCCACCACACGTCCTCGTCACCACACCTCGCCTTCATCCTGTGTGACCCCTGGCGAGGTGGGTGACTGTGTGTGGTCACCCCTGCCCGTTCGCCTCCAAACCTCACCCAGTTTATTGTGTAGAGAAATTATCTAGAGCGACACTGTGTTGCTACGAGTGGACACAGCATGGTTCAAGGCACATCAGGGCTTAGGATAGGATAGGTTAAGTTATACGATCCTTTTAAGAGTCCTAACATTGTACTGTTCTCCCGCGGGGTATAAGTGAAACTGAAAATACCTAATACAAGGAAGGTCATGAGCGTGTGAGGCGTCTGTGAGGCCCGACACGACACTGACCAAGATGGAAGGCGAGATACCCAAGGGCCCTCCGACACGTTCCAATAATGGCGCTAAAAACGTGACTCTCGCTACAATTTTACGAGCTTTTAAAAAGGGAATTCATGGTCAACTTCTTGGCAATGACCGAAAAAAGAATACCATCATTCCTTACCGACACTTACGATAGAGTTTACTGTATTATTACGATATATGTGACCGTAGAGGTTACTTATGGGAGTATTTCAGAAGACTGTATTCATCCGTTTGATTTATACGACTTTCAAAACAGCTGGAGTCTTGTGAAGTTGTGAAGGATATTGTCAAGATGAAAAAAATATGTGAGGATAACTGTCTTTGTCGAAGGTGTTGTAAATTACTCTCTCTCTTTCTCCGTCTCCCTCCCTCTATCTCTTTCTGCGCCTCTCTCTCTCTCTCTCTCTCTCTCTCTCTCTCTCTCTCTCGGTACCTCCATAACACAACATTCCATTAGGGAAAATTCGACTCCGTGTACAAAAAAAGTGACTCAGAGAAACAGGTTCCTCTCGCCAGCAGGAGAAAGACGACACGCGAATATTGGCAGGTCTGGTGTACTGCCTGACGGTGAGAGAGAGAGAGAGAGAGAGAGAGAAGATACAGAGAAGAAAGAAAGAAAGAAAAAAAGAAAGATTAAAAGAAAGTGTAGTAAAAAAAAAAACCTAATATTACATAGGAATAAAAATACATAAACCTTTTGTATGTATGTATGTATGTATGTATGTATGGATGTATGTAGACTAAAACCCGTATTAATCAAGTATCAAATGAGTTTATGTTTTTTGGGGGGTCAATTTACCGTAATGGAGAGAAACTACGTCACCCCAGGTCACGAATTTCACGTTGATCTGTCATTTAAGGTTAATTGACCAGGTAAATCAAGTTTTTTACCTTAATTACTCACGGTGATTAAGTCCTCAGCGATCTACATAGTTTAACGTGAAGGTGATTTAGTGGAGTCGTATAAGTGATGACGTCATGTGTTGTTTACATACGGACGTTGTTGACAAGTGTCTGTTGTTCTTTTTGTATCGTGTGTGTGTGTGTGTGTGTGTGTGTGTGTGTGTGTGTGTGCATGTGTGTGCGTCTAAGTGTTCCTCGGGTCATCCTTTTTTCACCTGATAATTAATTTCTCTTGCGTTACCTGGGGGAGGCTAGGTTAGGGTCGAGCTCCAACACTCAAGAACGACCTCCAACACTCAAGAACGACCTCCAACACTCAAGAACGACCTCCAACACTCCAGAACGACCTCCAACACCCCAAGAGACGACCTCCAACACTCAGAACGACCTCCAACACCCCACAGAACTGACCTCCAACACTTTCAAGAACTGACCTCCAACACTCAGGGCAGCCTCTAACACTTAGAACGACCTCCAACACTCAGAACGACCTCCAACACTCACATATCAGGCTAGACTTCTGAATACTTGAGGAATGATGCACTATCAGGCAGAAATCCCCGAGATGTGAGCAGCTTCTAGTCCACCCCTCACGACCCTCTCCACCACCCGACACTTTCCTTCCTCTTCCTCCTCCACCTCTTCTTCCCCCTCCTCCACCTCTTCCTCTTCCTCCTCCACCTCTTCTTCCTCCACCTCTTCCTTTTCTTCCTCCACCTCTTCCTCCTGCTGCTGGCGCTACACACAATGCTAGTGGTGGCTTCTGTTGCAACTCACGACTGCTGCCCACCAAGGTACTGAATTTTACACACATACATGCTAAGATACACTAATAAGCACACGAGGATATCTACTTGTTGGGCGTTCAGAAATCACCAGAGTGGCGCCTGCTGCTGCTTCATCCCATCATTCCCTGCTCCAGGACCCACAACAAGCACTGGCCCCCTCTCTCTCTCTCTCTCTTTCTCACTCCCACTCCAATCTATCTCCCCCTCTCTCTCTCTCTCTCCTTTCTCCTCCTCCAAATCTACTCTCCCTCTCTCTCTCTCTCTCTCTCCAGGTAATCAGCTTAATTAGTGTTTTGAATACCTGGTTATCATCCAAACAATATATAATACCTGGTCGGGGAAGGTGTAGACACGGGCTGTAGCCACCACAGAGGGAAGAGAGAGAGAAGGGGCAAATGAAGACAGACGGAGAGAGAGAGAGAGAGAGAGGGGGGGGGCGAACAGACAGACAGACGGAGAGAGAGAGAGAGAGAGAGAGAGAGAGAGAGAGACATCCAACACCTTATCTCACCGTAATTAAGAAGGTGTTAATACCCTAACACATAATTGAGGGCGTCCACGCTTGACTACCCTGTATAAAAACCCTCCATTAACCTCCCTTCCTCCCTCCATCTCCTCCTCCCTCTATATTCTCTCCTCTTCTCCCTTTCTCTTCCTTCTCTTCTTCCCTATACCTTCTGCTCTTGTTCCATCTATCTCTCACTCTTTCCCTTTCCATCCTTACCGAACCCTCCTCCTCCATCCCTCTCCCCCACCCTCCTCCTCCATCCCTCTCCCCCACCCTCCTCCACCCCTCTCCCCCACCCTCCTCCATCCCTCTCCCCCACCTCCTCCATCCCTCTCCCCACCCCTCCTCATCCCTCTCCCCCACCCTCATCCCTCTCCCCACCCTCCCCTCCATCCCTCTCCCCACCCTCCTCCTCATCCCTCTCCCCCACCCCTCCCCTCCATCCCTCTCCCCCACCCCTCCTCCTCCATCCCTCTCCCCCACCCTCCTCCACCCCTCTCCCCCACCCTCCTCCAGGTGTGGGGGTGAGCCTGTGTGAGCGACAACGGCCTAAGTACACTCTTAAGAACGGGACAAAAACTGGCTGACTCAGGAAACAGGAGAATGGAGGGTGTGTCTAGGAGGAGGAACAGGAGGCAGAAGAGGAGGAAGCGGAGGAGACAGGAAGGGGAGGGAGGAAGAAGAGGAGGAGGAGAGTGAGGAGACAGGAAGGGGAGGGAGGAGGGAGGTAGAGGCCACAAAGGGTATAATGCCAGTAGGAAGGGGAAGGGTGGACCAGGGCAGAGTATAATGCTCTCTCTCTCTCTCTCTCTCTAATATTGGACTTAACTGTAGAGGAAGGGGAATGGGAGAGGAAGGGAGGGGAGGGAATGGGACGGGATGGAGAAGGGAGGGTGTTCCTTTAGCCCGTGTGGTTCCTGTGATGGCCACGTTTCCTGCCCGTGTGGCCACCTGGGGGAAAATACCGGGATAAAAATATCAACTGGACCAAACTCTTACACAATAAAATCCCCACAGCATCCTATCCCTTCCCTCTCCTCTTCCCCACCTTCCCTACCCCTCCCCCCCTCCCCTCCTCCTATCTCCCCCTACCCTCCAGCATATCTCATTACCCTCTGACCGCCTGTCTCCCTGTCTCTTTGTCCATGATGCTGGCTGTCTCATCTCTTCATTGTCTCCATCGTTTAATGTCTCTCCCTTACCTCTTGGCCTCTTCTCTGTCTCTCTCTGTCTCTTCTCTCTGTCTAAAATGTTCGCTGTTGCATTGTCTCTTTAACGCCCATAACATCTGTCTATCTGTCTGTCTGGGCCTCTTTTTTCCCGTGTGTGTGTGTGTGTGTGTGTGTGTGTGTTACTGCTGCTACCGCCTGATGCAACATTGTTTTATTAATGTTTCACCCATTGCAACACCGTTTAGCCTCGACAATGTTGATTCTGCCATCAGTTGCAAAGGAGCCGTGTTGACATTCACAGTTGCAAATATGTTGTCTTGATATAGTGCAACATCCACTATTTAAATATCATGTTGCAAATTTCTCGATAATTCTATGTGATAATTTGCAACACTACCTTGATAATATTGTGTTGTAAATTTGTCACACCTGTCTGGTAATTATTTTTTCCACCTTGCAACACTGTCTTGTTCTATGTTAACACTTCCACCTGTTGCAACATTACCGTCACCTGAGTATGTTACCTGTCATAATCACCTGTCATTTACCTGTCTCGTACCAGTTATTACAAAGTACAATACTCATTACGCTAATTACAACCTAATTCATCCTCTCATTAGAAAAAAAGAGAGAGAGAAAGAAAATGAAGGGAAAATGGAGTCGTCAAGGAAACAATAACATCAATAACAACAACAACAACAACAATAAACAACAACAACAACAACAATCAACAACAACAACAAAAACTATTCAATAATATACAAATAAAGAAAATACACAAACAATTAAAATAAAATTAACTACAAAAAAAAAATTCACCCCCAAAATCGTACAAATTTCAACACCTTTCAAATATATAAAAAAATAATAAACATTTAAGATAATAATAAACATTTACAAGTGACTTTAAACACAAGACTTAAAAAAAATGTTAAAGTATTTATTGATAGATAAACACAAGTGACCAGAGTAGTTATATACAAAGTGTTTGACGAGATTACAAAACTAATGTTGGTTCACCCTATATAATGGGTGGGTGGGTGGGTGGGTGGGTGAGTGTGTGAGTGTGTGGGTGGGTGGGTGGGTGAGTGTGTGGGTGGGTGGCAGTGGGAGTGTTGAGGGAGTGTGGGAGTGTGGGAGTGGAGGGAGGAAGGAAGGAGAGAGGTAACACGGGTTGAGACGTCCATTGTGCAAACACCAGAAAAAGTTCCACCAAGTTCCTTTCTATTTGTTTTATTTCACTTCAGAGAGAGAGAGAGAGAGAGAGAGAGAGAGAGAGAGAGAGAGCTTCCCTCACACACTTGAGCCACAAACACCATCATTAATGGTCCTCTTGTCAATCATGTTCTATACCTGTGTATTATTATGACCCTCCTGAACAAGTTGGTGCCTTGTCGAATTTCATGCCTGTCTGTTTGTATCTGTCTATCTGTCTGTCGGTGTCTGTCTATCTACCTGAGCGGAGGGTAATTACTAATGAGTAATATATGTCAGGTGAATATTATTTTCTCTGAGGTAATTACGTAAATATTTTTATTATAAGCAACATAACTCTCTCTCTCTCTCAACCTAACCTCCTAATAACCTAACCTAACCAAACCTAGCCTAACCTAACTAAATCTGACCCAACCAACCAACCCTAACCAAAATCCAACATTGCAGAGGTAAAGGTAAAAAAATAAGTATATATATATAAATAATATAAAAAATAATCTCCCGAAACAACACTTAACACACCTACCATCACGCCAGGTGGGAAAATTGACAGGTGACGGATTGAAAACTTTCGACAGGTGTGGCAATGATATGACCAGAAAGGTGTGGTGGTGATGTGGTCAGTGTAAGGTTATTCTCATTCTATTAGACGAGGAAAATTGAAGAAAGAAATTGTCTGTGGTTGGCAGGTGTGAAATGTAATCATCTTTTTTGATTGGTTGGTTAATTGTAATCGTCTTCTTATTGGCAGGTGTGAAATGTAATCGTTTCTTTGATTGGTGGGTTAAAATGAAATGCTCTCTATAATTAACATCTAAAAAAAGTAATCCTGGATAATCAGCAGCTAAAAAAAATAATCGTCTATGATTGAAAGCTAAAACCCTGTAAGCTTCTCCATAATTGACAGCTAAAACCATCCAACCTTATCTATAATTGACAGCTAAAACCATCTAACCTTATCTAAAATTGACAGCTAAAACCATCCAAGCTTATCTATAATCGACATCTATAACCATCCAGGCCCACAGAACCGGACAGACCACCTTACACCAAGCTAATTCAATTATAGGTGCGCCAGCAAGCTCTATACGTGACGCCTTTACTAACGGGAGCAAAACCACTCAGAAGTGTTAAGAGTAAATATTATTGGTTCCATGACTGACGCTATACTGATGACCGTGTTCCTCAGCGCCACCTATTGAGTGTGTGCTTGGCTCTTAAGTGGTTCTACGTGGTTGTAAGTGTGTTTGAGTGATTGTAAGTGTGTTTGAGTGATTGTAAGTGTGTTTGAGTGATTGTAAGTGTGTTTGAGTGATTGTAAGTGTGTTTGAGTGATTGTAAGTGTGTCTGAGTGATTGTAAGTGTGTTTGAGTGGTTGTAAGTGTGTTTGAGTGGTTGTAAGTGTGTTTGAGTGATTGTAAGTGTATGTAAGTGGTTCTGCGATTGGTTTAAAGTGATATTAGAGAAGTTATAATAATAATAATAATAACAAAAACACCAAATATTTCCGTCGTGGTAATTTCCAAACATTGATCATCTTAGCTCATATAAACATGAAACTCTCCCACATTCTTACAACATTGACAGTACAATACGTAAATTTATTCTAAAACTGATTTACGAGTGAGAATGAGGCCAACATTCTCCCTGAAGTTGATTTAGTAATATGAATGAAGGAAATATTCTTATTGTAAGTTATATATATCAAGAGAATGATAAGTTTGAGAAAAAGGTAGTGTTTTGGTTTTTTTTTCCGGTTCCTGTTTATTTACTTGTGTTTTTCTTGTTATTTTCTGTTTTTGTTTTGTTTATCTACGCATATCGTTATTCCTATACTTATTTCGTTATCTCTCTCTCTCTCAGCAGGTGGGATAAGATGAACAAAGGACAGGAAGTCTGACTCGCCCTCGTGGGAGAAACACACACACACACGTACACACACACACGTATACATACACATACATACTTACACACAGACCCATCTCCTTCAGTCCCATCCTGCCTCCCTCTTCACCAGGCAGGAGAGAAATAACACCACCATCACCAACGTCACTATCATCACCACCACCATCATCACCAACGTCACTATCACCACCACCATCACCAACGTCACTATCATCACCACCACCATCACCAACGTCACTATCATCACCACTACCATCACCAACGTCACTATCACCACCACCAATATTACCACCATAGTCACCATTACCACCACCATCGTCACTATCATCACCACCACCATAGTCTCCAACACCCTCAACAGCTGACGGTGGGGGGGGGAGGGGAACTGGCTGACAACACTAAGAAACTCACATCGGAAATACTCAAGCAGTTGGTCAGTTCGTCAGGCAATTTACAGCACATTTTCTCATTAGATGAATCAGTTATAATGTTTTTCCCTGAGTCAGTGTGTTCCCCCAGTGACTCACCATCGCGTCACATGAATCAATATTTCCGCAAGATTTTTTTTCAACATTTTCATTCATTGATTCACCCTTGCGTCATATAAGCCAACATTTTGCAAGATTTTTCAACATTTCTTCACCATTTCTGCAACATTTGTTCACTATTTCTGCAACATTTTCATTTTTTTCCCTCAATGATTCACTATCGTTGCAAAATATGTCAAAAGCTATGTTTTTAAATTCTTCAACAATGAACTAATACTCTTGCTTATTACACTTCTTGTAGTCTATTAAAATTATCATTAATCTTAGCAGAGTATTATTATTATTTAGGGGGGCAGAAATTCCATCCAATGTGAAGCATTATTGTCACCACCTCGAGACTGCATACCAAGACCCGGATTCAGGTTTGAGAGAGTGAGTGAGTGAGAGAGTGAGAGAGTGAGTGAGAGAGAGTGAGAGAGTAACGTGAAGGACAGGACACAGTTAAGCACGGTACCAGAACACTTTATATATTGTACACGTCATCGTTACACCAATTTCTTTTCCATCATAAGAAACAGAAATAAGAAAGTGGCAGTAATAATTTATAGAACATGAAAACAATTATTATTTTTTTTATTCTCTCTCTCTGTTCACTTCCCTCTCCCTCTTTTTCCTTCTTTCTCCTTTCGTCTCCCTTCCTCTACCTCCCAACACACCATTAAAAAAACATGTATGAATTTAAGATTGACCTTTGACCTCCCCTTGGCCAGTCCCCGTGACCCCGAGAGTGACCTGAGAGTGTTGGAGTTCTACCTTGTTAATAATGTCAAGGAGGAGTAGTGATGTTTACATATTAAGTCGAGGGTGATATAAATTCGATGATGATGATGATAATAATAATAATAATAATAATATATTTCTGTCCAAAGACTGAGTCATCCACCTTCTGACTCACCCACACACTGAGTCATCCACACACTGATTCACCCACCCACCCTTCATTAACAAAATACAAAAGGTTTCCACATCTATTTGTCTCCCCAGTCTTCCGTCATGACCACTACACAAGTAATAATAATAGACAAGAAACGTAGGAATAATTTCTTGTGTGATGGTGAAGAAATGTGAGTCGAAAATAAGACAATGTTGCGGAAATTATGAGCTGAGATGCTGATGTGGAACAGTGGGGGGAGGGGTGAGAGACGGGGGGAGGGGAGGGTCGAGGGGAAGGTGGGGGGGAAGAGAGAGGGGGGAGTGAGATGTGATTAAGTGAGAGAGAACGGTTAAGTGAGAAAGAGAGAGAGACAGAACAGATATATCCCTGGTTGGACTACAAGAGACATTATCATTGGCTAGTGATCCCTGTACTCGTATCTAAACATATACATCGAGTTGCAATGATCTCAGCCAATCATTTTATAGCTAGTGGTCATTCGAGGTTGTGATAGGCGGGGATTGGGTTGTCTTTAGGCTTCTTTGGGAGGGATGGAAGGTACCTCACCCCTCCCCCTACATACACACACTCTCATCCACCTCCCTCTCATCCACTTTCTCCCTCTCTCCACGTCCCTTCTCCTCCTCCTCTCTCTCTTTCCTTCCCATTCATCGCATTCTTCTCTTTCTTTTTCCTCATTCTCTTTCCTCTCCCCCCCATCCCATTTCCTCCCCTCCCATCAGCCCACTACATCATCTTCCACTGTCCATCCTGTCTCCTCCCCCACCCACCTGCCTTCCTGTTGTGGCCAGCAGCTGCAGGGTGTATACTGATGTGGCCCTGATGAGGGGTGACGTGTGAGTGGTGTGGCCCGCCTCTTTCTCTGTCTTTTGCTCTCTCCACATCCCTAGATCCACATTCCTCCTTCCCCATCCCTCCCTCTTTCTCCCCAATCCTCCCCCTCTACCAGTAACACCTGGCCCAGGACAAATCACGTGAGGTTAATGATTAAGGATAAACCCCTCTCAATATCCAGCTGCTCCCCCGCCCCCTCACCCACCTCAAAACGAACGCCAGCACAGGCAGAAGGCGGGCGAACGTTCATCGAGAGTAGGAGGAGCTTCCAGAGGCGTCATTATAGGGTGGGGGAGACACGGCAGCTGCAGTTAATGAGTGCTCGTGCTGACGTTGTCTTAACCCTTTGAGTCCTGGAGGGTTAAGCCATCGTCCTTAAAGGGTTAGAATATTCTCATCGAAGGGTGAATTCTTTTGTCCTCAAAGGGTTAATAAAATATCACAAAGTGTAAACACATCATCCTCAAAGGGTTAAAACCATCCTCAAAGGGTTAAACTAATACCATCAAAGGGTGTCAGGGCTCAGGGTTCCTCAAGGCGGGGTTCATCATTTCTTTTTGTGTACAAGTTTTTACGTACACCAGGGGGAGGAAGGGGGGGGCGGGGTAAGGGAGGAGACGAGGTTCATTAAACACCTCCAGAGTTCAGAGTACGTTTAAGTAGTTCCCAGTTAATATCTCATAATATACGTCAACATAAACCTGTATGTAATTTCAGAACGTGTTAAGTCCTCATTCAAAGTCAGTTTAGATTAATATAAGTGTCTCAGATGGTGTTTTGTCTAAATTAACAACCTACCCTACCCTACCCTACCACTAGTATGGACAGAGGAGCTCCACTAAGTCCGGATAAGAGAGCCACAACCACTAAAGCGGAACAAAGTGAGTTATCTTGAAACACCATAATTTATGACCCCTTCTTGCACCTGTACCAACAACATCACCACTACCCCCATCCTGCACCACAAACACCATCACCACTCACCACCACCAGGCGCCGCTAGAAATAATCACATTGTGCTTGGAAGCAGTGAGTGAGTGAGTGAGTGAGTGAGTCAATTACTACCGTTCCGCTACAGCAGGAGGAACACCAGCCAAGCACCACCACCGTCACCACCACCGCCGCCCTTCCAGCATTTCTCCAACGTGTACGCCCCTTGACGTCCCGCTAGTCTTCCGGTAGGCGCGGGGTGGGTGGGTGGGTGGGTTGGTTCGGGGGTGGGTGGGGCATTACAATCTCTACCACCACCATCAAACAACTCCCACCCTGCCATCCTCTCCCTCACCTGTACCTCCTCACCACATCCTAGCTACCACACATACGCTCAGCCACACGCCCACATCCTCAAACACACGCCCAGACACACGCCACACTTTTCTTCCTCCCTCCCATGCAAACCAGATATCACGCCTACACTACCCCACCGTCCCTACACGCCCACCGTGTCCCCACCCCCCTACACGCCCCCACCGCCCACAGCTGTCCCCGCCCCTACACGCCCACTGTCCCCCACCACTCCTACACGTCCACGCCTCATAGCTAATAAAAATATGCTTAACGAAAGGGAACTGCCTAACGATGAAGGAAAAATGCATAATAAGGAAAAAAAATTATTATAGTGAAGGAAAAAACTCCACGTAGAACAAAAGCATTAGGGAAATAAATCATTAGCATTCGTTTATGTGTTCAACAAGGCCAGCAGGTAAAGGTACATTAACCCCAGGACGTGTGGCAGGCAGCGGTAGTGACGCGTGGCAACACTCGCCAACACTCCCGGACACTCAGAAACACTCTTCAACACACTCGAACACTCACCAACACTCCTCAACGTATTCCAACACACCAACACTCCACAAAACAGCAACACACTCCAACACCTCCGCAACACACTCCAACACCTCCGCAACACAACAACAATCCCAAAACACACCCAGTTTATCTTACCTAATGATAAATCACACCTTAACACTAACCTAACCTAAACCTACCCTAACGTCACCCTAATTTCAGCATCAAGTAAAAATTACAATCTAGGGGGATGTCTTATCTTCAGGTGACCCGAAGGCAAAATTATCGAATGAAACTTTTTGAGAACTTTGATCAAAAACGTAACTGTTCCAAAAGTCTTCAAACTGATCATCACACCTGGTGGCCACAGAGGAAGCAGGTGACACATGTTAATTAACTTCTTCCATTATGACCCACACACCTGTCTTAAAGGTCCGTAAACCACGTACCTGTCACCCCTCACCCCTCCTTACCTGTCACCCCTCACTCACCCTACCACCCCTTTCCTTACCTATAACCACCCTCACCACCCATCCCCCTCTTTACCTGCCACTCCATCCCCCTCAACATCTGGTCGACACGGAAGGTTAATTAAACATTTCTTTATTAGGTCTTTCATCATCCTAGGAAGAATGTGAAATGCATACTGCTCGCCCATACGTCCGTTCGTGTATATAATCGTCTATGCGTCCGTCCGTGAATCCGTCCGTGCGTTCGTCTACACACATCTGTAGTCATCAGGTAATAAAAGTCGACCTTGGCAACATCTGAACAAGTGACTCAAGCTAGTATAGAGGGTGAGTCAGGAGGGATGAGTCATGAATGAGTGAATTGTTCGAGGACACACACACGCACAGGGTCATGCTCACAGTCCGAGGATCCGGGGAGAAAAAAAAAAACACCCTCCTATTTCACGATCTAGTAACTCACACGTCACACACACTGCAGATCTGTTTCTCTTCCTAGTTACTACTGTACCTCTCTCTCTCTCTCTCTCTCTCTCTCATGTTATCCTAATTTTCCTATTTTTACTTTCATTTATCCACCTATTCCTTATTCTTCTTTCCATCGGGAGTTTGAGCTAAAAAAACCTTTAGGTAAGAGAGAAACACAGGGAGAGAAGGGCGTATGTTTGTTTGCAGTGTTGATCTGACGTGAGTGTTGATGACGGGCGGCAGACAACATCATTTAGCGACTCAGACACACACATGGCCCGTCACACCTCAGTCAAGTTTCCTGGAGCGTGACGCACTATGCTTTGTCTGTCTGTCACACATTGAACTGAACATTATACCGCCTTCAAATTAAAGTAACAAGAACCCCAGCACCAAGTACTTAACACTTTGAGTACGATGATTTAATCAATCCCTTGAGTACGATGATTTCACCCCCTTGAGTACGATAGACTATTCCCTTGAGTGTAAAATCATCGTATTCAAGGGTAAAAATCATTGTACTCAAGGGGTTAAATTATCGTATTCAAGGGGTCAAGTCCTCGTACTCAAGGATTTAAATAAACGTACTCAAAGTAATACATCAAAACAACAATATATACATCAAAACATCAACATCAAAACACCAACATTCGGGTGTTTTTATTAGCCTTTATCATGACTATATTAACTCCCCTCAACACGTTGCTACCAGTGGGCGCACCAGATCCTGTCAGTAAGTGCCCTGGAGGTGTGACGCTCCTGCACCTTCTGCGACGTCTTCTGTCTTGTCTCATGTAGGTGCTGGGGATAAGGGGAATGGAGGGGACTTATGGGACAGTGGTGTCTATCTATCTATGTATCTAACTAACTCTCTCTCTCTCTCTCTCTCTCTCTGAACCTCACGTCTCAGTCCCACTTTCCTGCTGGGGGTGAGCGGAAGTCTCTGATCAAACGGGAGATGATAACTGGTGCCTCTCTCTCAATACTTGTCTGCTTCCTCCTCCCCCCCCCCTCCTTCATCCTTTTCTCGGTTCCTCCAAGCATCTCTTTTATCTTATCTCCACCTCGCTTCCACTCCTCCTCTTTTATCCCCCTCTCTGTCTTCCTCCGTGCATATCTTTACCGTCATCTCTCTTCCTTCCTATTCCCCTCCCTCCTCCTCCTCTTTATCGACTTTCCCTAATTACGATAATCAATTAATATTTCTATGTAAATATGACCATTAAAACATAAAACGCCAGAACGAGCAATCAACTTCGCCTGGCGTTATTCACCACCTCTCAATCACTAAAATAAACCTTCGCCAAACAAACGTTCGCCAGCTTTCTAACTAACTAGCAGTGGCACTTTCGTCTTCCCTCCCGCGGCGATACAGCTGTGTTTATATTCTTGCTCTTGCCTCCGATAGCCTTAAAAACACGTAATTTATATTCTAATTATACTCTTATTTCCATCGTCATAATTAATGAAGTGTTTATGTGTCATTATATCTACACTACACGTATTTGAGAATCATTAGAGAAGATAAATATGGAGGAAAAACTGTGATTTATTTAATTATCAATATTATGCAGGAGATACGATGACTCTTCCCCCAACTGCGCTGCCAGCCATCACCAACAACACAACGTCGACATGATATTCAAAGTTAAAAATAATATCATTAATAACTTTCTCACTAGACTTTCAGTATAATGCTTTGATAAGTTGGATTCAGTCCGTGTCTGTGCCTAAGAATAATATTTTGAAAGATGTATTTTTAAATAATTTCAAAGTTAAAAGAGAGGAAGTTAGTTGCATGACAATCGTTTCCTATCCCATTGATGAGAGAGAGAGAGAGAGAGAGAGGAGCATCAGTCACCAACCCGCAAGCTCACCTCAGTAAACGCCGCTATTAACTGGGAGGGAATTATGAGATCGTAACACTTCTCAACTGGTGCACATAAAGACGCCTCGTGCCCTGCTAACACACACACACACACACACACACACACACCTGGGTATTGAGGACTTGATAGGCTCCTTCCTATTCCATCTCCTCTTCCTCTTCCCACTCCACTTCTTCTACCCACTCGTCCTGCACCTCCTCCTCTTCTACCCACTCCTCTTCCTCTTCTTCCCACTCCTACTCCTCCCACGGCCCCAGACAGGTGTTGGTCTAGGCTGGGACATTAATGAGTGGCCTAAGGGTCTCCCCCCCCCCCACCAGCGTCATGAGAAGCCCTTGGGTCTATCCTAAGGGCTAAAAGCAACACACATACACTTGACCTTCACCCTCAAACACACTTGGCTTCCACTCTAAATTACACACTTAGCCTTCACCCTCAAACACACTCACTTGGTCTTCACCCTCAAACACACATTTGACCTTCACCCTCAAACACACTCACTGGTCTACATCCTCAATCACACACTTAGCCTCCATCCTGACATTCTCAAAGATCTGTATATCATTTCTCTTTCCTTTTAACTAAAGAACGCGTCGATTCAAACTCGAGTCTCAAGTATCAATAACAAAAATAAACTAACTATAAATGAACGTATCTGTTAACCATACAATCTCATGCAGTGAGCTTTAAGGACCCAGATTGAACGCATCATTCTCTCGTTTACTCCACCCTGGGTTGAGATCACTGTTCACTGCCACATAGGACAGAGGTTCATACCCAAAAATAGATAATAATACACCTTCACCCTGGGTTATGATCACTGTTCACTGCCACATAGGACAGAGGTTCATACACAAAAATAGATAATAATACACCTTCACCCTGGGTTATGATCACTGTTCACTGCCACATAGGACAGAGGTTCATACACAAAAGGAGATACAATAATAGTATAGATCACATTTATTAGTGTTATACTTGAGGTTAGTCGGTAAGGATACGTTCTCACAACTCAAGGGGGGAAAAGACATTTGAGTTACGAGCCCTTGAGAACCCCGGGATGTGGCTAGGTAGTGGTAGTGTCCCTGGGGGCTTTAGCATCACCGTGGGACCAGCACACCCCGGGCACCACCTCAGGGCTCCCCAGGTGCAGGTGGGAAAAAATACACACACAGGTGGGAGAGGAGGTAGTTACTGTGGTTACAAAGGAGGGAAGGGTGGAAGGAGAGGAATAGATGAGTG
Organism: Homarus americanus; assembly: GCF_018991925.1. Classification (NCBI taxonomy): domain Eukaryota; kingdom Metazoa; phylum Arthropoda; class Malacostraca; order Decapoda; family Nephropidae; genus Homarus; species Homarus americanus. Next base: position 850,793 of record NW_024750713.1, read on the forward strand.
GAGAGCAAGGAAGGGAAGGGAGAGAGGGAGAGAGAGGATGGGAAGGGAGAGGAATGGAAGGGGGGAGGTAATGGTAGGAGAGAAAAGAAGAGGAGGAAAGAGGGAGAGGAAGGGGAGGGAACAAAGGAGAGAGGAAGAGGTAACGTAATTATATAAAATATTCCCTCGAGGCAAAGTAAAATTCACAGGGTCAGCCGAACTTATGTCTGGAGAGAGAGAGAGAGAGAGAGAGAGAGATAATCAACACTATGCTACGGTCCCTCCCAGTGTGTGTTATGGATGGTCTATTACAGCTCTACCTGCAAATGACAAGCATAGTGGCGGGTCAGTCCCCCACACACACACACACACTTTTGACACAGCCCAGGGTTGGCATTTACAAAGGCTGGTACGCTGAAACCTTTTTTAGTAAATGACAAAAATATAAGAAAATCCGAAAATAATGAGTTAAAAAAAAAAAATACTCATGGTCTTCAATGGTTTAATGATGCGTTCACTTAACACTAATGAACGTCCGGAATTAAAGCTTAGTTTTAACTTTCTTCGAATTTTTAGCTAAAGTCGACCAGTTAGGTACAATCGCTGTCTCGTTAGGTACAATCACTGACTCGTTTTATGAGATGTGGCAACTCTGTGGAATGTTTCTCTCTGGCTACTATTGTGAAGTTCCTTAGGGCCAATCAGGGATTTTTTATATGATATAAACAAACACAGAATTGCCATATCTCACAAAACACACCAGATACTGTACTAGGTGTAAGTGCAAGCGACTGTACATTCTTCCACTTGGGTTACGAGGGCGGCTGATGGTTCGAACCTTTGGGAATCTGGCCCCTGGGTTATCGGTAATTACCACACCGCAAAAAAGAAATAACATCCCCGTCTTATTACCATTTATTATTATTAGTTTATGTGTTATAGTTATATTGTGGTGATAACTGTTTCTGAAGACTATACGAAAATCACACGATATTCTTATAAAGTATTAAATCGTGGGAGTATATCTGATTATGATTGTTTTTTAGAGCTGAAATGTATAATAAAAAAAACAATACTCAAACAATTTACTTTCTTTTATGTCTGTTATATTTCTACAATGGAATGAAAACAACGTGAAATTCTCTAAATGTATCGAGTTATGGGAAGCTATCAGAGTAAACGTCAAGGAATAGACACTAATAAATGACTTCTTGAACGATACTTACTGAGAATTATTTCCATTTGAACGATAACATTTGAAGTCTTGTGTTTATATTATCTTCACTTAGTAAGGAATTCAATAACGAGGTACAGAATGCAGCTGTAAGTCACGCCTCTATATCAACCCAAATAAAACTGTAACGCCAAATATTTCCAACAGTGGGGATATACTGTGTGTGTGTGTATGTGTGTGTGTGTGTGTGCGTGTGTGTGTGTGTGTGCGTCATATATCAATCAATTAGGCCAGGTATTGTAGTAACCCGAATAGTACATTGGACATAATCCTTCCCTACAAGTTTTTCATTGGACATTATACTTCCTACAGTGATGGTATATATAAAAAAATACTCATATTAATCGAATTTGTCTCAGTAACAACAAATAAACAAATAAATTATCAAGAGATTATGTTAATTATCGTCATCATAAATTAAAAAAAGCACTAATCATTTTACCTGAATAAATACCATAACAAAAACATATTAAGTGAATATTATCAGAAAAAAAG